>NC_092752.1:3279263-3451763 GCF_047496795.1 Chiloscyllium punctatum
TACCAGCCTTTCCTTTCACCCTGACAGGAATATACTTTCTCTGGATTTTCATTATCCCATTCCTGAAGGTTCCCATTTTTCAGCCGTCCCTTTATCTGCAAACATCTGCCCCAATCAGCTTTTGAAAGGTATTGCCTAATACCATCAAAATCTA
This sequence comes from Chiloscyllium punctatum, assembly GCF_047496795.1. Classification (NCBI taxonomy): domain Eukaryota; kingdom Metazoa; phylum Chordata; class Chondrichthyes; order Orectolobiformes; family Hemiscylliidae; genus Chiloscyllium; species Chiloscyllium punctatum. The sequence continues at coordinate 3,279,418 of NC_092752.1, forward strand.
CCATCCTCCGATTTAGAATTTTAACTTTTAGATCTGGTCTATCCTTTTCCATCACTATTTTAAAACTAATAGAATTATGGTCGCTGGCCCCAAAGTGCTCCCCCACTCATACCTCAGTCACCTGCCCTGCCTTATTTCCCAAGAGTAGGTCACGTTTTGCACCTTCTCTGGTAGGTACATCCACTGAATCAGAAAATTGTCTTGTACACACTTAAGAAATTCCTCTCCATCTAAACCCTTAACACTAGGGCAGTCCCAGTCTATGTTTGGAAAGTTAAAATCCCCAACCATAACTACCCTATTATTCTTACAGATAACTGAGATCTCCTTACAAATTTGCTTCTCAATATCCCTCTGACTATTAGTGGGTCTATAATACAACCCCAATAAGGTAATCATCCCTTTCTTATTTCTCAATTCCACCCAAATAACTTCCCTGGACACACTCCAGGGAATATCCTCCCTCAACACAGCTGCAATGCTATCCCTTATCAAAAATGCCATCCCTCCGCCACCTCCCCCCCCCCCCCCCTACCCCCACCCGCCCCTCCTCCCTTGCCTCCCTTTCTATCCTTCCCGTATCATTTGTATCCTGGAACATTAAGCTGCCAGTCCTGCCCATCCCTGAGCCATGTTTCTGTAATTGCTATGATATCCCAGTCCCATGTTTCTACCCATGCCCTGAGTTCATCTGCCTTCCCTGTTAGGCCCCTTGCATTGGAATTAATGCAGTTTATCAGTCCTACCTTGTCCATGACTGTTTGACTTCCTCCTTTTCTCACCTATGCCAGTCTCAGATTGATCTCTTTCCTCACTATCTCCTGGGTTCCACCCCCGCACCTTACTAGTTTAAATCCTCCCGAACATCTCAAGCCAATTCCCTTCCAATCCATCCTCCTTGTACAGGTCACGTCTACCCCAAAAGAGATCCCAATGATCCAAAAATGTGAATCCTTCTCCCATACACCAGCTCCTCAGCCCCTGCATTAATCTGCTCTATCCTCCAATTCCTCCCCTCTCTAGCTCGCAGCACTGGGAGTAATCCAAGTATTACTAATCTCAAGGACCTCCTTTTTAAATTCTGGCCTAACTGCCTACATTCTGTCCTCAGAATGTCATCCTTTTCTCTTCCTGTGTCGTTAGTTCCAATGTGTACAACAACCTTGCGCTCCCCTTTGAGAATATTCTGCACCCTCTCTGAGATATCTTGATCTTTGTTCCAGGGAGGCAACATTTCATTCTGATGTCCCACTATTGGCTGCAGAAACGTCTGTCTGTGACTCTGATTGCAATCGATTGCTTGGAACCTGGTGTACCCCTCGTTACATTAGAGCTAGCCCTGCCGTCAGAAACCTGGCTATCCGTGCTACATTCCCATGAGAATCCATCAGTTCCTACATTTTTCCAAAACAGAATACTTGTTTTGAGATAGAGAGGGTGCAGAAGTTTCCTGTGTCTGCCCCCCTCTCCTACCTTTCCTGAAGGTAACCCATCTACCTGACTGTATCTTCAATTTATCTCCCTCCCTGCAACTGCCATCCATCACACCCCCTAACTCCTGTAAATTCCTTATTGTTGCTCCAAACAATCCATGTTTAGATTACTTAGTGTGGAAACAGGCCCTCCGGCCCAACAAGTCCACACCAACCCGCAACCCACCCATACCCCTACATTTACCCCTTCACCTAACACTACGGGCAATTTAGCATGGCCAATTCACTTAACCTGAACATCTTTGGACTGTGGGAGGAAACCGGAGCACCCGGAGGAAACCCACACAGACACTGGGAGAACGTGCAAACTCCACACAGTCAGTCGCCTGATTGGGAATTGAATCCGGGTCTCTGGCGCTGTGAGGCAGCAGTGCTAACCACTGTGCCACCGTGCTGCCCACTGTGTACTGATAGGATTCGCTAACAAACATACTGCCTGCAAACATAATCATCAGTAACATGGAAACTCTCCCTAATTGCCCACATCCAACAGGAAAAGCGCATCATTCTGCTAAAAGCCATCTTTGCTCCTTCACAAGCTAGAAATTAGCTCTGTCTTACTTCTCTCAAAACACTGCTCCAGGTGAGCTTAGTATCTATGTTATTTATATTTTTAAAGTTTAATCAAGAGACAGATCTCAATAAACATGTAAGCAAAACAATTGTAGCTTTACAAAAAGAAACCTGGAAGGTTACTCTTTTAAAAACACGAAGCTCTTCCCCTGTTGTGAACAGTTCTCCAGAGCTCCTCCAAGGGGGGCTGTGAATTTCAGTGCTCATTAATTTTTCTGAGACGGAATTCCGATATTCAGAGATACTTGTTACTAAACAGCAGAGGCAGTCAGCTGTGAAAGGACACTGTTTGGTCAGGCAGCTGTGAAAGGACACTGCTCAGTTAGACAACTGTGGAAGGACACTGCTCGGTCAGGCAGCTGTGGAAGGACACTGCTCGGTCAGACAGCTGTAAAAGGACACTGGATTAGTGGTGCTAGAAGAGCACAGCAGTTCAGGCAGCATCCAACGAGCAGCGAAATCGGCGTTTCGGGCAAAAGCCCTTCATCAGGAATAAAGGCAGTGAGCCTGATGAAGGGCTTTTGCCCGAAACATCGATTTCTCTGCTCGTTGGATGCTGCCTGAACTGCTGTGCTCTTCCAGCACCACTAATCCAGAATCTGGTTTCCAGCATCTGCAGTCATTGTTTTTACCTTGTAAAAGGACACTGCTCGGTCCGACAGCTATGAAAGACACTGCTCAGTCAGACAGCTGTGAAAGGACACTGCTCAGTCAGACAGCTGTGAAAGGACACAGCTTGGTCAGACAGCTGTGAAAGGACTGCTCGGTCAGACAGCTGTGAAAGGACACTGCTTGGTCAGACAGCTGTGAAAGGACTGCTCAGTCAGACAGCTGTGAAAGGACACTGCTCGGTCAGACAGCTGTGAAAGGACATTGCTCGGCCAGATAGCTGTGAAAGGACAATGCTCGGTCAGACAGCTGTCAAATGACAGTGCTCAATGAGACAGCTGTGAAAGACACTGCTCAGTCAGACAGCTGTGAAAGACACTGCTCAGTCAGACAGCTGTGAAAGGACACTACTCGGTCAGACAGCTGTGAAAGACACTGCTCGGCCCGACAGCTGTGAAAGGCACTGCTTGGTCAGATATCTGTGAAAGGACATTGCTCGGTCAGACAGCTGTGAAAGACACTGCTCAGTCAGACAGCTGTGAAAGACACTGCTCAGTCAGAGAGTTGCGGAAGGACTCTGCTTAGTCAAGCAGCTGTGAAAGGACCATGCTCGCTCAGACAGCTGTGAAAAGACACTGCTCAGTCAGGCAGCTGTGAAAGGGCTCTGCTCGGTCAGACAGCTGTGAAAGGACACTGCTCAGTCAAACAGCTGTGAAAGGACACTGCACAGTCAGACTGTTGTGAAAGGACACTACTCGGTAAGAGAGCTGTGAAAGGACAGTGCTCAATGTGACAGCTGTGGAACGACACTGCTTGGTCTCACAGCTGAATAAAGGACACTGCTCGGTCAGACAGCTGTGAAAGGACACAGCTTGGTCAGACAGCTGTGAAAGATACTGCTCAGTCAGGCAGCTATGAAAGGACACAGCTTGGTCAGACAGCTGTGAAAGACACTGCTCGGTCAGACAGCTGTGAAAGGACACTACTCGATAAGAGAGCTGTGAAAGGCACTGCTCAGTCAGACAGCTGTGAAAGGACTCTGCTCGGTCAGACAGCTGTGAAAGACACTGCTCAGACAGCTGTTAAAGGACGAGGTAAAAACAATGACTGCAGATGCTGGAAAGCAAATACTGGATTAGTGGTGCTGGAAGAGCACAGCAGTTCAGGCAGCATCCAACGAGCAGCGAAATCGACGTTTCAGGCAAAATGAAGGGCTTTTGCCCAAAACGTCGATTTCGCTGCTAGTTGGATGCTGCCTGAACTGCTGTGCTCTTCCAGCACCACTAATCCAGTAGCTGTTAAAGGACACTGCTTGGTCAGACAGTTGTGAAAAGACACTGCTTGGTCAGACAGCTGTGAAAGACACTGCTTGGTCAGACAGCTGTGAAAGGACATTGCTCGGTCAGACAGCTGTGAAAGACACAGCTCAGTCAGACAGCTGTGAAAGACACTGCTCAGTCAGACAGCTGTGAAAGACACTGCTCAGTCAGACAGCTGTGAAAGACACTGCTCAGTCAGACAGCTGAAAAGGACACTGCTCAGCCAGAGAGTTGCGGAAGGACTCTGCTTAGTCAAGCAGCTGTGAAAGGACCATGCTCGCTCAGACAGCTGTGAAAAGACACTGCTCAGTCAGGCAGCTGTGAAAGGACACAGCTCGGCCAGACAGCTGTGGAAGGACTCTGCTCAGTCAGACAGCTGTGAAAGGACACTGCACAGTCAGACAGCTGTGAAAGGACACTGCTCGGTCACACAGCTGTGAAAGGACATTGTTTGGTCAGACAGATGTGAAAAGACGCTGCTCAGTCAGACTGTTGTGAAAGGACACTGCTCAGTCAGACAGCTGTGAAAGACACTGCTCAGACAGCTGTTAAAGGACGAGGTAAAAACAATGACTGCAGATGCTGGAAAGCAAATACTGGATTAGTGGTGCTGGAAGAGCACAGCAGTTCAGGCAGCATCCAACGAGCAGCGAAATCGACGTTTCAGGCAAAATGAAGGGCTTTTGCCCAAAACGTCGATTTCGCTGCTAGTTGGATGCTGCCTGAACTGCTGTGCTCTTCCAGCACCACTAATCCAGTAGCTGTTAAAGGACACTGCTTGATCAGACAGTTGTGAAAAGACACTGCTTGGTCAGACAGCTGTGAAAGACACTACTCAGTCAAGCAGCTGTGAAAGGACACGACTCGGTCAGACAGCTGTGAAAGACACTGCTTGGTCAGACAGCTGTGAAAGGACATTGCTGGGTCAGACAGCTGTGAAAGACACTGCTCAGTCAGACAGCTGTGAAAGGACACTGCTCAGTCAGACAGCTGTGAAAGACACTGCTCAGTCAGACAGCTGAAAAGGACACTGCTCAGCCAGAGAGTTGCGGAAGGACTCTGCTTAGTCAAGCAGCTGTGAAAGGACCATGCTCGCTCAGACAGCTGTGAAAAGACACTGCTCAGTCAGGCAGCTGTGAAAGGACACTGCTCGGCCAGACAGCTGTGGAAGGACTCTGCTCAGTCAGACAGCTGTGAAAGGACACTGCACAGTCAGACAGCTGTGAAAGGACACTGCACAGTCAGACAGATGTGAAAGGACACTGCTCGGTCACACAGCTGTGAAAGGACGTTGTTTGGTCAGACAGATGTGAAAAGACGCTGCTCAGTCAGACTGTTGTGAAAGGACACTGCTCAGTCAGACAGCTGTGAGAGGACACTACTCGGTCAGACAGCTCTGAGAGGACACTACTCGGTCAGACAGCTGTGAAAGACACTGCTTGGTCACACAGCTGTGAAAGGGCTCTGCTCGGTCAGACAGCTGTGAAAGGACATTGTTTGGTCAGACAGATGTGAAAAGACGCTACTCAGTCAGACTGTTGTGAAAGGACACTGCTCAGTCAGACAGCTGTGAGAGGACACTACTCGGTCAGACAGCTGTGAGAGGACACTGCTCAGTCAGACAGCTGTGAAAGGACACTGCTTAGTCAGACAGTTGTGAAAGGACATTGCTCAGTCAGACAGCTGTTAAAGGACACTGCTCAGTCAGACAGCTGTGAAAGACACTGCTCAGTCAGGCAGCTGTGAAAGGACACTGCTCAGTCAGACAGCTGTGAAAGGACACTGCTTAGTCAGACAGTTGTGAAAGGACATTGCTCAGTCAGACAGCTGTTAAAGGACACTGCTCAGTCAGACAGCTGTGAAAGGACACTGCTCGGTCAGACAGCTGTGAAAGGACACAGCTTGGTCAGACAGCTGTGAAAGACATTGCTCAGTCAGACAGCTGTTAAAGGACACTGCTTGGTCAGACAGCTGTGATAGACACTGCTCAGTCAGACAGTTGTGAAAGGACACTGCTCAGTCAGACAGCTGTGAAAGGGCTCTGCTCAGTCAGACAGCTGTTAAAGGACACTGCTCAGTCAGACAGCTGTGAAAGGACACTGCTGGGTCAGACAGCTGTGAAAGGACACTTCTTGGTCAGGCAGCTGTGAAAGGACACTGCTGGGTCAGACAGTTGTGAAAGGACACTGCTCAGTCAGGCAGATATGAAAGGATACTGCTCGGTCAGACATTTGTGAAAGGACACAGCTTGGTCAGACAACTGTGAAAGGGCTCTGCTCAGTCAGACAGCTGTGAAAGGACACTGCTCGGTCAGACAGCTGTGAAAGGACACTGCTCGGTCAGACAGCTGTGAAAGGCCACTGCTCGGTCAGACAGCTGTGAAAGGATACTGCTCGGTCAGGCAGCTGTGGAAGGACACTGCTCGGTCAGGCAGCTGTGAAAGGACACTGCTCGGTCAGACAGCTGTGGAAGGACACTGCTCGGTCAGACAGCTGTGAAAGGACACTGCTCGGTCAGACAGCTGTGGAAGGACACTGCTCGGTCAGACAGCTGTGAAAGGCCACTGCTCAGTCAGACAGCTGTGAAAGGACACTGCTGGGTCAGACAGCTGTGAAAGGACACTGCTTGGTCAGGCAGCTGTGAAAGGACACTGCTGGGTCAGACAGTTGTGAAAGGACACTGCTCAGTCAGGCAGATATGAAAGGATACTGCTCGGTCAGACATTTGTGAAAGGACACAGCTTGGTCAGACAGCTGTGAAAGGGCTCTGCTCAGTCAGACAGCTGTGAAAGGACACTGCTCAGTCAGATAATTGTGAAAGGACACTGCTCGGTCAGACAGCTGTGAAAGACACTGCTCAGTCAGATAATTGTGAAAGGACACTGCTCAGTCAGACAGCTGTGAAAGACACTGCTCAGTCAGATAATTGTGAAAGGACACTGCTCAGTCAGACAGCTGTGAAAGGACATTGCTCAGTCAGACAGCTGTGAAAGGACAGTGCTAAATCAGGCAGCTGTGCAAGAAGACTTCTTGGTCAGACAACTGTGAAAGGTCACTGCTCGGTCAGGCAGCTGTGAAACGACAATGCTTGGTCAGACAGCTGTGAAAGGACTGCTCGGTCAGACAGCTGTGAAAGGACACTGTTCGTTCAGACAGCTGTGAAAGGACACTGCTCGGTCACACAGCTGTCAAAGGACACTGCTCCGTCAAATAATTGTGAAAGGACACTGCTTAGCCAGGCAGCTGTGATTATACACTGCTCAGTCAGACAGTTGTGAAAGGACACTGCTTAGCCAGGCAGCTGTGATTATACACTGCTCAGTCAGACAGTTGTGAAAGGACACTGCTCAGTCAGACAGTTGTGAAAGGACACTGCTCAGTCAGACAGCTGTGAAAGGACACTACTCGGTAGGAGAGCTGTGAAATGACAGTGCTCAATGAGACAGCTGTGGAACGACACTGCTTGGTGTCACAGCTGAATAAAGGACACTGCTCGGTCAGACAGCTGTGAAAGGACACTGTTTGGTCAGACACCTGTGAAAGGACACAGCTTGGTCAGGCAGCTGTGAAAGGACACTGCTCAGTCAGACAGCTGCGAAAGCACACTGCTCGGTCAGACAGCTGTGAAAGGACACAGCTCGGTCAGACAGCTGTGAAAGGACACTGCTCAGTCAGACAGCTGTGAAAGGACACTGCTCAGTCAGACAGCTGTGAAAGGACACAGCTTGGTCAGGCAGCTGTGAAAGGACACTGCTCAGTCAGACAGCTGCGAAAGCACACTGCTCGGTCAGACAGCTGTGAAAGGACACTGCTCAGTCAGACAGCTGTGAAAGCACACTGCTCGGTCAGACAGCTGTGAAAGGACACAGCTTGGTCAGACAGCTGTGAAAGGACACTGCTCAGTCAGACAGCTGTGAAAGGACACTGCTCAGTCAGGCAGCTATGAAAGGATACTGCTCGGTCAGACATTTGTGAAAGGACACAGCTTGGTCCGACAGCTGTGAAAGGACACTGCTGGGTCAGACAGCTGAGAAAGGACACTGCTCGGTCACACAGCTGTCAAAGGACACTGCTCCGTCAAATAATTGTGAAAGGACACTGCTTAGCCAGGCAGCTGTGATTATACACTGCTCAGTCAGACAGTTGTGAAAGGACACTGCTCAGTCAGACAGCTGTGAAAGGACACTGCTCAGTCAGACAGCTGTGAAAGACACTGCTCGTTCAGACAGCTGTGAAAGGGCTCTGCTCGGTCAGACAGCTGTGATGGGCACTGCTCGGTCAGACAGCTGTGATGGTCACTGCTTGGTCCGACAGCTGTGAAAGGACACTGTTCGGTCAGACAGCTGTGATGGGCACTGCTTGGTCAGACAGCTGTGAAAGGACACTGCTCGGTCAGACTGTTGTGAAAGGACACTACTCGGTAAGAGAGCTGTGAAATGACAGTGCTCAATGAGACAGCTGTGGAACGACACTGCTTGGTCTCACAGCTGAATAAAGGACACTGCTCGGTTAGACAGCTGTGCAAGGACACTGCACAGTCAGACAGCTGTCGAGGTACACTGCTCAGGCAGGCAGCTGTGAAAGGACACAGCTCGGTCTGACAGATGTAAAATGACCCTGCTCGGCCAGACAGCTGTGAAAGGACACTGCTCGGTCAGACAGCTGTGCAAGGACACTGCACAGTCAGACAGCTGTGGAGGTACACTGCTCAGGCAGGCAGCTGTGAAAGGACACAGCTCGGTCTGACAGATGTAAAATGACCCTGCTCGGCCAGACAGCTGTGAAAGGACACTGCTCGGTCAGACAGCTGTGCAAGGACACTGCACAGTCAGACAGCTGTGGAGGTACACTGCTCAGGCAGGCAGCTGTGAAAGGACACAGCTCGGTCTGACAGATGTAAAATGACCCTGCTCGGTCAGACAGCTGTGAAAGGACACTGCTCGGTCAGACAGCTGTGAAAGGACTGCTCGGTCAGACAGCTGTGAAAGGACTGCTCGGTCAGACAGCTGTGAAAGGACACTGCTCGGTCAGACAGCTGTGAAAGGATACTGCTCGGTCAGACAGCTGTGAAAGGCCACTGCTCAGTCAGACAGCTGTGAAAGGACACTGCTCGGTCAGACAACTGTGAAAGGACACTGCTCGGTCAGACAGCTGTGAAAGGTCACTGCTCGGTCAGACAGCTGTGAAAGGTCACTGCTCGGTCAGATAGCTGTGAAAGACACTGCTCAGTCAGACAGCTGTGAAAGGCCATTGATCAGTCAGACAGCTGTGAAAGGCCACTGCTCGGTCAGACAGCTGTGAAAGGCCACTGCTCGGTCAGACAGCTGTGAAAGGTCACTGCTCGGTCAGACAGCTGTGAAAGGCCACTGCTCGGTCAGACAGCTGTGAAAGGTCACTGCTCGGTCAGGCAGCTGTGAAAGGTCACTGCTCGGTCAGACATTTGTGAAAGGACACAGCTTGGTCAGACAGCTGTGAAAGGACACTGCTCGGTCAGACAGCTGTGAAAGGACACTGCTCGGTCAGGCAGCTGTGAAAGGACACTGCTCGGTCAGACAGCTGTGAAAGGTCACTGCTCGGTCAGACAGCTGTGAAAGGCCACTGCTCAGTCAGACAGCTGTGAAAGGATACTGCTGGGTCAGACAGCTGTGAAAGGACACTGCTCGGTCAGACAGTTGTGAAAGGACACTGCTCAGTCAGGCAGCTATGAAAGGATACTGCTCGGTCAGACATTTGTGAAAGGACACAGCTTGGTCAGACAACTGTGAAAGGGCTCTGCTCAGTCAGACAGCTGTGAAAGGACACTGCTCGGTCAGACAGCTGTGAAAGGACACTGCTCGGTCAGACAGCTGTGAAAGGCCACTGCTCGGTCAGACAGCTGTGAAAGGATACTGCTCGGTCAGGCAGCTGTGGAAGAACACTGCTCGGTCAGGCAGCTGTGAAAGGACACTGCTCGGTCAGACAGCTGTGGAAGGACACTGCTCGGTCAGACAGCTGTGAAAGGACACTGCTCGGTCAGACAGCTGTGGAAGGACACTGCTCGGTCAGACAGCTGTGAAAGGCCACTGCTCAGTCAGACAGCTGTGAAAGGACACTGCTTGGTCAGGCAGCTGTGAAAGGACACTGCTGGGTCAGACAGTTGTGAAAGGACACTGCTCAGTCAGGCAGATATGAAAGGATACTGCTCGGTCAGACATTTGTGAAAGGACACAGCTTGGTCAGACAGCTGTGAAAGGGCTCTGCTCAGTCAGACAGCTGTGAAAGGACACTGCTCAGTCAGATAATTGTGAAAGGACACTGCTCGGTCAGACAGCTGTGAAAGACACTGCTCAGTCAGATAATTGTGAAAGGACACTGCTCAGTCAGACAGCTGTGAAAGACACTGCTCAGTCAGATAATTGTGAAAGGACACTGCTCAGTCAGACAGCTGTGAAAGGACATTGCTCAGTCAGACAGCTGTGAAAGGACAGTGCTAAATCAGGCAGCTGTGCAAGAAGACTTCTTGGTCAGACAACTGTGAAAGGTCACTGCTCGGTCAGGCAGCTGTGAAACGACAATGCTTGGTCAGACAGCTGTGAAAGGACACTGTTCGTTCAGACAGCTGTGAAAGGACACTGCTCGGTCACACAGCTGTCAAAGGACACTGCTCCGTCAAATAATTGTGAAAGGACACTGCTTAGCCAGGCAGCTGTGATTATACACTGCTCAGTCAGACAGTTGTGAAAGGACACTGCTCAGTCAGACAGTTGTGAAAGGACACTGCTCAGTCAGACAGCTGTGAAAGACACTGCTCGTTCAGACAGCTGTGATGGTCACTGCTTGGTCAGACAGCTGTGAAAGGACACTGTTCGGTCAGACAGCTGTGATGGGCACTGCTTGGTCAGACAGCTGTGAAAGGACACTGCTCGGTCAGACTGTTGTGAAAGGACACTACTCGGTAAGAGAGCTGTGAAATGACAGTGCTCAATGAGACAGCTGTGGAACGACACTGCTTGGTCTCACAGCTGAATAAAGGACACTGCTCGGTTAGACAGCTGTGCAAGGACACTGCACAGCAGACAGCTGTGGAGGTACACTGCTCAGGCAGGCAGCTGTGAAAGGACACAGCTCGGTCTGACAGATGTAAAATGACCCTGCTCGGCCAGACAGCTGTGAAAGGACACTGCTCGGTCAGACAGCTGTGAAAGGACTGCTCGGTCAGACAGCTGTGAAAGGACACTGCTCGGTCAGACAGCTGTGAAAGGATACTGCTCGGTCAGACAGCTGTGAAAGGACACTGCTCGGTCAGACAGCTGTGAAAGGATACTGCTCGGTCAGACAGCTGTGAAAGGCCACTGCTCAGTCAGACAGCTGTGAAAGGACACTGCTCGGTCAGACAACTGTGAAAGGACACTGCTCGGTCAGACAGCTGTGAAAGGTCACTGCTCGGTCAGATAGCTGTGAAAGACACTGCTCAGTCAGACAGCTGTGAAAGGCCATTGCTCAGTCAGACAGCTGTGAACGAATACTGCTCGGTCAGAGAGATGTGAAAGGACACTGCTCGGTCAGACAGCTGTGAAAGGCCACTGCTCGGTCAGACAGCTGTGAAAGGTCACTGCTCGGTCAGACAGCTGTGAAAGGACACTGCTCGGTCAGACAGCTGTGAAAGGCCACTGCTCGGTCAGGCAGCTGTGAAAGGACACTGCTCGATCAGACAGCTGTGAAAGGGCACTGATCAGTCAGACAGCTGTGGAAGGACACTGTTCAGTCAGACAGCTGTGAAAGGACACTGTTCAGTCAGACAGCTGTGAGTGTGCACTGCTCGGTCAGACAGCCGTGAAAGGGCACTGCTTGAACAGACAGCTGTGAAAGGACACTGCTCGGTCAGACAGCTGTGAAAGGACACTGTTTGGTCAGACAGCTGTGAAAGGCCACTGCTTGAACAGACAGCTGTGAAAGGATACTGCTCGGTCAGGCAGCTGTGAAAGGACACTGCTCGGTAAGAGAGCTGTGAAAGGCCACTGCTCAGTCCGACAGCTGTGAAAGGCCATTGCTCAGTCAGACAGCTGTGAAAGGATACTGCTCGGTCAGAGAGATGTGAAACGACACTGCTCGGTCAGACAGCTGTGAAAGGTCACTGCTCGGTCAGACAGCTATGAAAGGCCACTGCTCGGTCAGACAGCTGTGAAAGGTCACTGCTCGGTCAGACAGCTGTGAAAGGACACTGCTTGGTCAGACAGCTGTGAAAGGTCACTGCTCGGTCAGACAGCTGTGAAAGGCCACTGCTCGGTCAGGCAGCTGTGAAAGGTCACTGCTCGGTCAGACAGCTGTGAAAGGACACTGCTCGGTCAGACAGCTGTGAAAGGCCACTGCTCAGTCAGACAGCTGTGAAAGGATACTGCTGGGTCAGACAGCTGTGAAAGGACACTTCTGGGTCAGGCAGCTGTGAAAGGACTGCTCGGTCAGACAGCTGTGAAAGGACACTGCTCGGTCAGACAGCTGTGAAAGGTCACTGCTCGGTCAGACAGCTGTGAAAGGTCACTGCTCGGTCAGACAGCTATGAAAGGCCACTGCTCGGTCAGACAGCTGTGAAAGGTCACTGCTCGGTCAGACAGCTGTGAAAGACACTGCTCAGTCAGATAATTGTGAAAGGACACTGCTCAGTCAGACAGCTGTGAAAGGACAGTGCTAAATCAGGCAGCTGTGCAAGAAGACTTCTTGGTCAGACAACTGTGAAAGGTCACTGCTCGGTCAGGCAGCTGTGAAAGGACTGCTCGGTCAGACAGCTGTGAAAGGATACTGCTTGGTCAGACAGCTGTGAAAGGACACTTCTGGGTCAGGCAGCTGTGAAAGGACTGCTCGGTCAGACAGCTGTGAAAGGACACTGCTCGGTCAGACAGCTGTGAAAGGTCACTGCTCGGTCAGACAGCTGTGAAAGGACACTGCTCGGTCAGACAGCTGTGAAAGGACACTACTCGGTCAGGCAGCTGTGAAAGGCCACTGCTCGGTCAGACAGCTGTGAAAGGACACTGCTCGGTCAGACAACTGTGAAAGGACACTGCTCGGTCAAACAGCTGTGAAAGGACACTGCTCGGTCAGACAGCTGTGAAAGGACACTGCTCGGTCAAACAGCTGTGAAAGGACACTGCTTGGTCAGGCAGCTGTGAAAGGCCACTGCTCAGTCAGACATTTGTGAAAGGACACAGCTTGGTCAGACAGCTATGAAAGGGCTCTGCTCAGTCAGACAGCTGTGAAAGACACTGCTCAGTCAGACATTTGTGAAAGGACACAACTTGGTCAGACAGCTGTGAAAGGGCTCTGCTCAGTCAGACAGCTGTGAAAGACACTGCTCAGTCAGATAATTGTGAAAGGACACTGCTCAGTCAGACAGCTGTGAAAGGACAGTGCTAAATCAGGCAGCTGTGCAAGAAGACTTCTTGGTCAGACAACTGTGAAAGGTCACTGCTCGGTCAGGCAGCTGTGAAAGGACTGCTCGGTCAGACAGCTGTGAAAGGATACTGCTTGGTCAGACAACTGTGAAAGGACTGCTTGGTCAGACAGCTGTGATAGAACACTGCTCGGTCAGACAGTTGTGAAAGGACTGCTCGGTCAGGCAGCTGTGAAAGGACAATGCTTGGTCAGACAGCTGTGAACGGACTGCTCGGTCAGACAGCTGTGAAAGGACACTGCTCGGTCACACAGCTGTCAAAGGACACTGCTCCGTCAAATAATTGTGAAAGGACACTGCTTAGCCAGGCAGCTGTGATTATACACTGCTCGGTCAGACAGCTGTGAAAGGACACTGCTCGGTCAGACAGCTGTGAAAGGACACTGCTCGGTCAGACAGGTGTGAAAGGACACTGCTCGGTCAGACAGCTGTGAAAGGACACAGCTTGGTCAGACAGCTGTGAGTGTGCACTGCTCGGTCAGACAGCCGTGAAAGGGCACTGCTTGAACAGACAGCTGTGAAAGGACACTGCTTGGTCAGACAGCTGTGAAAGGACACTGTTTGGTCAGACAGCTGTGAAAGGACTGCTTGGTCAGACAGCTGTGAAAGGGCTCTGCTTGAACAGACAGCTGTGAAAGGACACTGCTCGGTCAGACAGGTGTGAAAGGACACTGCTTGGTCAGACAACTGTGAAAGGACTGCTTGGTCAGACAGCTGTGAAAGGGCTCTGCTCGGTCAGACAGCTGTGAAAGGACTGCTCGGTCCGACAGCTGTGAAAGGACACTGCTCAATCAGAAAGCTGTGAAAGGGCTCTTCTCGGTCAGACAGCTGTGAAAGGAATGCTCGGTCAGACAGCTGTGAAAGGGCACTGATCAGTCAGACAGCTGTGGAAGGACACTGTTCAGTCAGACCGCTGTGAAAGGACACTGTTCAGTCAGACAGCTGTGAGTGTGCACTGCTCGGTCAGACAGCCGTGAAAGGGCACTGCTTGAACAGACAGCTGTGAAAGGACACTGCTTGGTCAGACAGCTGTGAAAGGACACTGTTTGGTCAGACAGCTGTGAAAGGATACTGCTCGGTCAGGCAGCTGTGAAAGGACACTGCTCGGTAAGAGAGCTGTGAAAGGTCACTGCTCAGTCAGACAGCTGTGAAAGGCCACTGCTCAGTCAGACAGCTGTGAAAGGACACTGCTCGGTCAGACAGCTGTGAAAGGACACAGCTTGGTCAGACAGCTGTGAAAGGCCACTGCTCAGTCAGACAGCTGTGAAAGGACACTGCTCGGTCAGACAGCTGTGAAAGGACACAGCTTGGTCAGACAGCTGTGAAAGGACACTGCCGGGTCTTAGAACATAGAACATAGAACATTACAGCGCAGTACAGGCCATTCGGCCCTCGATGTTGCGCCGATCAAAGCACCCCTAACCTACACTAAGCCACTATCCTGCATATACCTATCCAATGCCCGCTTAAATACCCATAAAGAGGGAGAGTCCACTACTGCTACTGGCAGGGCATTCCATGAACTTACGACTCGCTGAGTGAAGAACCTACCCCTAACATCAGTCCTATATCTACCCCCCCTTAATTTAAAGCTATGCCCCCTTGTAATAGCTGACTCCATACGTGGAAAAAGGTTCTCACTGTCAACCCGATCTAACCCCCTAATCATCTTGTACACCTCTATCAAATCACCCCTAAACCTTCTTTTCTCCAATGAAAACAACCCCAAGTGCCTCAGCCTTTCCTCATACGATCTTCCTACCATACCAGGCAACATCCTGGTAAACTTCCTCTGCACCCGTTCCAGTGCCTCCACATCCTTCCTATAGTATGGCGACCAAAACTGCACACAATATTCCAGATGCGGCCGCACCAGAGTCTTATACAACTGCAGCATGACCTCAGGACTCCAGAACTCAATTCCTCTACCAATAAAAGCCAGTACGCCATATGCCTTCTTCACTGCACTATTTACCTGGGTGGCAACTTTCAGAGATCTGTGTACATGGACACCAAGATCCCTCTGCTCTTCCACACTACCAAGTAGTCTACCATTAGCCCAGTAATCCATCTTTTTATTACTCTTACCAAAGTGAATCACTTCACACTTAGCTACATTGAACTCCATTTGCCACCTTTCTGCCCAGCTCTGCAGCTTCTCTATATCCCGCTGTAACCTGCCATATCCTTCCTCACTGTCTACAACTCCTCCGACTTTCGTATCATCCGCAAACTTGCTCACCCAACCTTCTAACCCTTCCTCCAGGTCATTTATAAAAATGACAAACAGCAATGGTCCCAAAACAGATCCCTCCGGAACACCGCTAGTGACGGCACTCCAAGATGAACCTTTGCCATCAACTACTACCCTCTGTCTTCTTCCAGAGAGCCAATTCCTAATCCAAACCTCCAACTCACCTTCAATGCCATATCTCTGTATTTTCTGCAGTAGCCTACCATGGGGGACCTTATCAAACGCCTTACTAAAATCCATATATACCACATCTACCGCTTTCCCCTCATCTACCTCCTTAGTCACCTTCTCAAAGAATTCAATAAGGTTTGTGAGGCACGACCTGCCCTTCACAAAACCATGCTGACTATCCTTGATCACATCACTCTTATCCAGATGTGCATAAATCCTATCCCTTACAATTCTCTCTAAGACTTTGCCCACAACAGAAGTGAGACTCACTGGCCTATAGTTACTAGGATTATCCCTACTCCCCTTCTTGAACAAGGGAACCACGTTTGCTAGCCTCCAGTCCTCTGGCACTACTCCTGTAGACAAAGAGGACACAAAAATCAAGGCCAATGGCTCTGCAATCTCCTCCCTTGCTTCCCAGAGAATCCTAGGATAAATACCATCAGGCCCAGGGGACTTATCTATTTTCACCCTTGCCAGAATTTCCAACACCTCTTCTCTACATATCTCAAAGCCATCCATTCTACTTATTCGTGCCTCAGTATTTATATCGACAACAATGTCCTGTTCCTGAGTGAATACTGACGAAAAGTATTCATTCAGCACCTCCCCAATCTCTTCAGCCTCCACACGCAACTTCCCATTACTATCCTTGATTGGACCTATTCCTTCCCTAGTCATTCTTTTATTCCTAACATACCTATAGAAAGCCTTAGGGTTTTCCCTAATCCTCCCCACTAAGGACCTTTCATGTCCCCTCCTTGCTGCTCTTAGCTCTCTCTTCAGGTCTTTCCGGGCTACCTTATAACTCTCAATTGCCCCTATTGAACCTTCACGCCTCTTCTTTACAAAGGCCGCCCTCTTCCATTTAACAAGGGATTCCAACTCCTTATTAAACCACGGCTCCCTCACACGACCCTTTCCTCCCTGCCTGATAGGTACGTACTTATCAAGGACACTCAACAGTTGCTCCTTGAACAAGTTCCACATATCAATTACGCTCTTGCCTTGGAATCTACTTTTCCAATCCACACATCCTAAGTCATGCCTCAACGCATCATAATTTCCCTGCCCCCAGCTATAACTCTTGCCCTGTAGTACACACTTATCCCTCTCCATCACGAGAGTAAAAATCACCGAATTGTGGTCACTGTCCCCAAAGTGCTCACCTACCTCTAGTTCTAATACCTGGCCTGGTTCGTTACCCAGAACCAAATCCAGTATGGCCTCACCTCTTGTTGGCTTATCTACATATTGTGTCAGGAAACTCTCCTGCACACATTGCACAAACACTGACCCATCTAACGAACTGGAGCTATAGCTTTCCCAATCAATATCAGGAAAGTTAAAGTCTCCCATAACAATCACCCTATTACTGTCACTCTTCTCCTGAATCATCTTCGCAATCCTTTCTTCAACGATTCTAGGACTATTAGGAGGCCTGTAAAAGACTCCTAACAGGGTGACCTCACCTCTCCTATTCCTAACCTCCACCCAAACTACCTCAGATGGCAAATCTTCGTCCATCTTCCTTTCCACCGCTGTAATACTATCTTTGACAAGCAAAGCCACACCCCCCCCTCTTTTGCCCCCACCTCTGACCCTACTAAAACATTTAAACCCTGGAACCTGCAACAGCCAATCCTGTCCCTGATCTAGCCATGTCTCCGTAATAGCCACAACAGCTGTGAAAGGACACTGCTCGGTCAGACAGCTGTGAAAGGATACTGCTCGGTCAGGCAGCTGTGAATGGTCACTGCTCGGTCAGACAGCTGTGAAAGGTCACTGCTCGGTCAGACAGCTGTGAAAGGCCATTGCTCAGTCAGACAGCTGTGAAAGGACACTGCTCGGTCAGACAGCTGTGAAAGGTCACTGCTCGGTCAGACAGCTGTGAAAGGACACTGCTCGGTCAGACAGCTGTGAAAGGTCACTGCTCGGTCAGACAGCTGTGAAAGGCCACTGCTCGGTCAGGCAGCTGTGAAAGGACACTGCTCGGTCAGACAGCTGTGAAAGGTCACTGCTCGGTCAGACAGCTGTGAAAGGCCACTGCTCAGTCAGACAGCTGTGAAAGGATACTGCTGGGTCAGACAGCTGTGAAAGGACACTGCTCGCACAGACAGCTGTGAAAGGACACTGCTGGGTCAGGCAGCTGTGAAAGGACTGCTCGGTCAGACAGCTGTGAAAGGACACTGCTTGGTCAGCCAGCTGTGAAAGGACTGCTTGGACAGACAGCTGTGAAAGGACACTGCTCGGTCAGACAGTTGTGAAAGGACTGCTCGGTCAGGCAGCTGTGAAAGGACACTGCTCAGTCAGACAGATGTGAAAGGACACCGCTCAGTCAGACAGCTGTGAAAGGACACTGCTCGGTCAGACAGCCGTGAAAGGGCACTGTTCGGTCAGACAGCTGTAAAAAGGCACTGCTTGGTCAGACAGCTGTGAATGGGCACTGTTTGGTCAGACAGCTGTGAAAGGACACTGCTCAGTCAGACAGCTGTGAAAGGATACTGCTCGGTCAGACAGCTGTGAAAGGCCACTGCTCAGTCAGGCAGCTGTGAAAGGACACTGCTCGGTTAGACAGCTGTGAAAAGCCACTGCTCAGTCAGACAGCTGTGAAAGGACACTGCTCGGTCAGACAGCTGTGAAAGGACACTGCTCGTTCAGACAGATGTGAAAGGCCACTGCTCGGTCAGACAGCTGTGAAAGGACACTGCTCGGTCAGACAGCCGTGAAAGGGCACTGTTCGGTCAGACAGCTGTAAAAAGGCACTGCTTGGTCAGACAGCTGTGAATGGGCACTGTTTGGTCAGACAGCTGTGAAAGGACACTGCTCAGTCAGACAGCTGTGAAAGGATACTGCTCGGTCAGACAGCTGTGAAAGGCCACTGCTCAGTCAGGCAGCTGTGAAAGGACACTGCTCGGTTAGACAGCTGTGAAAAGCCACTGCTCAGTCAGACAGCTGTGAAAGGACACTGCTCGGTCAGACAGCTGTGAAAGGACACTGCTCGTTCAGACAGCTGTGAAAGGACACTGCTTGGTCAGGCAGCTGTGAAAGGATACTGCTCGGTCAGACATTTGTGAAAGGACACAGCTTGGTCAGACAGCTATGAAAGGGCTCTGCTCAGTCAGACAGCTGTGAAAGACACTGCTCAGTCAGACATTTGTGAAAGGACACAACTTGGTCAGACAGCTGTGAAAGGGCTCTGCTCAGTCAGACAGCTGTGAAAGACACTGCTCAGTCAGATAATTGTGAAAGGACACTGCTCAGTCAGACAGCTGTGAAAGGACAGTGCTCAGTCAGACAGCTGTGAAAGGACAGTGCTAAATCAGGCAGCTGTGCAAGAAGACTTCTTGGTCAGACAACTGTGAAAGGTCACTGCTCGGTCAGGCAGCTGTGAAAGGACTGCTCGGTCAGACAGCTGTGAAAGGATACTGCTTGGTCAGACAACTGTGAAAGGACTGCTTGGTCAGACAGCTGTGAAAGAACACTGCTCGGTCAGACAGTTGTGAAAGGACTGCTCGGTCAGGCAGCTGTGAAAGGACAATGCTTGGTCAGACAGCTGTGAAAGGTCTGCTCGGTCAGACAGCTGTGAAAGGACACTGTTCGTTCAGACAGCTGTGAAAGGACATTGCTCGGTCACACAGCTGTCAAAGGACACTGCTCCGCCAAATAATTGTGAAAGGACACTGCTTAGCCAGGCAGCTGTGATTATACACTGATCGGTCAGACAGCTGTGAAAGGACACTGCTCGGTCAGACAGCTGTGAAAGGACACTGCTCGGTCAGACAGCTGTGAAAGGACACTGCTTGGTGAGATATCTGGGAAAGGATACTGCTCAGTCAGACAGCTGTGAAAGACACTGCTCAATCAGACAGCTGTGAAAGGACACAGCTTGGTCAGACAGCTGTGAAAGGGCTCTGCTCAATCAGAAAGCTGTGAAAGGGCTCTGCTCGGTCAGACAGCTGTGAAAGGACTGCTCGGTCAGACAGCTGTGAAAGGACACTGTTCAGTCAGACAGCTGTGAGTGTGCACTGCTCGGTCAGACAGCCGTGAAAGGGCACTGCTTGAACAGACAGCTGTGAAAGTACACTGTTCGGTCAGACAGCTGTGAAAGGATACTGCTCGGTCAGGCAGCTGTGAAAGGACACTGCTCGGTAAGAGAGCTGTGAAAGGCCACTGCTCACTCAGACAGCTGTGAAAGGACACTGCTCGGTCAGACAACTGTGAAAGGACACTGCTCGGTCAGACAGCTGTGAAAGGTCACTGCTCGGTCAGACAGCTGTGAAAGGTCACTGCTCGGTCAGATAGCTGTGAAAGACACTGCTCAGTCAGACAGCTGTGAAAGACACTGCTCAGTCAGACAGCTGTGAAAGGCCATTGCTCAGTCAGACAGCTGTGAAAGGATACTGCTCGGTCAGAGAGATGTGAAAGGCCACTGCTCGGTCAGACAGCTGTGAAAGGACACTGCTCGGTCAGACAGCTGTGAAAGGCCACTGCTCGGTCAGACAGCTGTGAAAGGTCACTGCTCGGTCAGACAGCTGTGAAAGGACACTGCTCGGTCAGACAGATGTGAAAGGTCACTGCTCGGTCAGACAGCTGTGAAAGGCCACTGCTCGATCAGGCAGCTGTGAAAGGTCACTGCTCGGTCAGACATTTGTGAAAGGACACAGCTTGGTCAGACAGCTGTGAAAGGACACTGCTCGGTCAGGCAGCTGTGAAAGGACACTGCTCGGTCAGGCAGCTGTGAAAGGATACTGCTCGGTCAGACAGCTGTGAAAGGGCACTGCTTGGTCAGGCAGCTGTGAAAGGACACAGCTCGGTCAGACAGCTGTGAAAGGACACTGCTTGGTCAGGCAGCTGTGAAAGGACACTGCTCGTTCAGACAGTTGTGAAAGAACACTGCTCAGTCAGGCAGCTGTGAAAGGACACTACTCGGTCAGCCAGCTGTGAAAGGACACTGCTTGGTCAGGCAGCTGTAAAAGGATACTGCTCGGTCAGACATTTGTGAAAGGACACTGCTGGGTCAGACAGCTGTGATAGGACACTGCTTGGTCAGGCAGCTATGAAAGGAAACTGCTTGGTCAGGCAGCTGTGAAAGGTCACTGCTCGGTCAGACATTTGTGAAAGGACACAGCTTGGTCAGACAGCTGTGAAAGGACACTGCTTGGTCAGGCAGCTGTGAAAGGACACTGCTTGGTCAGACAGCTGTGAAAGGTCACTGCTCAGTCAGACAGCTGTGAAAGGACACTGCTGGGTCAGACAGCTGTGAAAGGACACTGCTCAGTCAGACAGCTGTGAAAGGACACGGCTCAGTCAGACAGCTGTGAAAGAACAGTGCTAAATCAGGCAGCTGTGCAAGAAGACTTCTCGGTCATACAGCTGCAAAAGGACACTGCTTGGTCAGACAGCTGTGAAAGGACACTGCTGGGTCAGACAGCTGTGATAGGACACTGCTTGGTCAGGCAGCTATGAAAGGAAACTGCTTGGTCAGACAGTTGTGAAAGGACACTGCTTGGTCAGACAGCTGTGAAAGTACACAGCTTGGTCAGACAGCTGTTTGGCACAGTTTGGTCAAACACTTGTGAAAGACACTGTTCAGTCAGACAGCTGTGAAAGGTCACTGCTCAGTCAGACAGCTGTGAAAGGACACGGCTCAGTCAGACAGCTGTGAAAGAACAGTGCTAAATCAGGCAGCTGTGCAAGAAGACTTCTCGGTCAGACAGCTGTGAAAGGACACTGCTGGGTCAGACAGCTGTGAAAGGTCACTGCTCAGTCAGACAGCTGTGAATGGACACTGCTCAGTCAGACAGCTGTGAAAGGACAGTGCTAAGTCAGGCAGCTGTGCAAGAAGACTTCTTGGTCAGACAGCTGCAAAAGGACACTGCTCGGTCAGACATCTGTGAAAGGACACTGCTCGGTCAGACAGCTCAGAAAGGACACTGCTCGGTCAGACAGCTGTGAAAGGACACTGCTCGTTCAGACAGTTGTGAAAGAACACTGCTCAGTCAGGCAGCTGTGAAAGGACACTACTCGGTCAGCCAGCTGTGAAAGGACACTGCTCGTTCAGACAGTTGTGAAAGAACACTGCTCAGTCAGGCAGCTGTGAAAGGACACTACTCGGTCAGCCAGCTGTGAAAGGACACTGCTCGGTCAATCAGCTGTGAAAGGACACTGCTCAGTCAGACATTTGTGAAAGGACACTGCTGGGTCAGACAGCTGTGATAGGACACTGCTTGGTCAGGCAGCTATGAAAGGAAACTGCTTGGTCAGGCAGCTGTGAAAGGTCACTGCTCGGTCAGACATTTGTGAAAGGACACAGCTTGGTCAGACAGCTGTGAAAGGACACTGCTCGGTCAGGCAGCTGTGAAAGGACACTGCTCGGTCAGGCAGCTGTGAAAGGACACTGCTTGGTCAGACAGCTGTGAAAGGTCACTGCTCAGTCAGACAGCTGTGAAAGGACACTGCTGGGTCAGACAGCTGTGAAAGGACACTGCTCAGTCAGACAGCTGTGAAAGGACACGGCTCAGTCAGACAGCTGTGAAAGAACAGTGCTAAATCAGGCAGCTGTGCAAGAAGACTTCTCGGTCAGACAGCTGCAAAAGGACACTGCTTGGTCAGACAGCTGTGAAAGGACACTGCTGGGTCAGACAGCTGTGATAGGACACTGCTTGGTCAGGCAGCTATGAAAGGAAACTGCTTGGTCAGACAGTTGTGAAAGGACACTGCTTGGTCAGACAGCTGTGAAAGTACACAGCTTGGTCAGACAGCTGTTTGGCACAGTTTGGTCAAACACTTGTGAAAGACACTGTTCAGTCAGACAGCTGTGAAAGGTCACTGCTCAGTCAGACAGCTGTGAAAGGACACTGCTGGGTCAGACAGCTGTGAAAGGACACTGCTGGGTCAGACAGCTGTGATAGGACACTGCTTGGTCAGGCAGCTATGAAAGGAAACTGCTTGGTCAGACAGTTGTGAAAGGACACTGCTTGGTCAGACAGCTGTGAAAGTACACAGCTTGGTCAGACAGCTGTTTGGCACAGTTTGGTCAAACACTTGTGAAAGACACTGTTCAGTCAGACAGCTGTGAAAGGTCACTGCTCAGTCAGACAGCTGTGAAAGGACACTGCTGGGTCAGACAGCTGTGAAAGGACACTGCTCAGTCAGACAGCTGTGAAAGGACACGGCTCAGTCAGACAGCTGTGAAAGAACAGTGCTAAATCAGGCAGCTGTGCAAGAAGACTTCTCGGTCAGACAGCTGTGAAAGGACACTGCTGGGTCAGACAGCTGTGAAAGGTCACTGCTCAGTCAGACAGCTGTGAATGGACACTGCTCAGTCAGACAGCTGTGAAAGGACAGTGCTAAGTCAGGCAGCTGTGCAAGAAGACTTCTTGGTCAGACAGCTGCAAAAGGACACTGCTCGGTCAGACATCTGTGAAAGGACACTGCTCGGTCAGACAGCTCAGAAAGGACACTGCTCGGTCAGACAGCTGTGAAAGGACACTGCTTGGTCAGACAGTTGTGAAAGGACACTGCTCGGTCAGACAGCTGTGAAAGGACACTGCTTGGTCAGGCAGCTGTGAAAGGACACTGCTCGGTCAGACAGTTGTGAAAGAACACTGCTCAGTCAGGCAGCTGTGAAAGGACACTACTCGGTCAGCCAGCTGTGAAAGGACACTGCTCGGTCAGACAGCTGTGAAAGGACACTGCTTGGTCAGGCAGCTGTGAAAGGACACAGCTCGGTCAGACAGCTGTGAAAGGACACTGCTTGGTCAGGCAGCTGTGAAAGGACACTGCTCGGTCAGACAGTTGTGAAAGAACACTGCTCAGTCACGCAGCTGTGAAAGGACACTACTCGGTCATCCAGCTGTGAAAGGACACTGCTCGGTCAGACAGCTGTGAAAGGACACTGCTTGGTCAGGCAGCTGTGAAAGGACACTGCCTGGTCAGACAGCTGTGAAAGGACACTGCTCAGTCAGACAGCTGTGAAAGGACACTGCTTGGTCAGACAGCTGTGAAAGGACACTGCCTGGTCAGACAGCTGTGAAAGGACACTGCTCGGTCAGACAGCTGTGAAAGGTCACTGCTCTGTCAGACAGCTGTGAAAGGACACTGCTGGGTCAGACAGCTGTGAAAGGACACTGCTCGGTCAGATATCTGTGAAAGGACACTGCTCGGTCAGACAGCTGTGAAAGGACACTGCTCGGTCAGACAGCTGTGAATGAACTGCTTTTTCTTTCATCTCCCCTGCTGTCTCAATTCTTCCTGTTTCAAATGCTGTTGTTTTGATCTTTAATCCCCAAAGTAACGAAACATTGCAACAAATATAAAGCAATAATTTCTGCTCCAAGTATTCAAGGATATCAACTCCAACACTGAAAAAGCCTCAAAAAAAGAGCAGTCCTTACAGCCACAATTTTCTCCAACCTTAAGTCATGCACCTTGCTATGGGTCCAGAGTTACATGGAGAGCAGCAGAGAACAAGCCTTCACTAAAAGGCATGAGCAAACCAGATAGGTTTTTGTGACAATTAGAATGTTTAATTCCAGATTTTTTTAAACTGGTAGCTATTACAAGATTTCAAACTATGTCCCCAGAACAATAGCCGAGGATTCTAGTTTAGTATTCGCAGGGACATTAATACCGCCTTCTCCCAGAGCTGACTAATGGTTGATTTGTATCCTCAGCAGGAATGCCTCATTGTCTTTCTTTCAAAGCTAATTAACTGGCATGTGAGCATTTCATCTCCGAGTGTGTGAAATTATCATATGTGTGTGAATTAATGCGAGGTAAAAATTTCTTGATACGAACTCAGCTGTCAGATTTCGATATCTTTAGGTAAAACTTTAAGTAAGATGGTCATTTCAGGGCAAATGGCTTTAATTATTCCACACAGGTCTCCCAAATCTTGCATCAGTCTGTGGTCAGGTGACTATTTTAGTTCCACGTTTTCTCTTTTATTAAAAATCATTTAAATCCATTTAAAGGGCTCAGGAATAACAATCAGATGATGGAAGATGAAATTTGATCCTCCATCTTTATTGAGGCCATCACAATATGCACATCTCTTCAAGATAAATGAATTTCTATATAGTTTCTATACTATCTATATGGATGATTCTACTAAATATAACATGATTAATTTTGAATTTGAGTTATAATATTGAACTGTTGGCAGTAAGAATGTTACCTGTTTAATGTCTCTCCCGATTTTATTTCCATTAGAAGGTCAACCAAGGAGCCAAGCTGATATTTCACAGAATGACTCAGCAGGGATTCAGGCTCTATCTTGGATGTAAAACCAAACAAAGTAGGAGCAGGAGTAGGCCATTTGGCCCCTCAAGCCTGCTCTGGCAGTCAATAGGATCTTGGCCTAAGTGGTGCTCCGTTTGTGTTTCTGAACCCACATTCCCATCTACCCCAGCAACTCAAAGTTCCTCAGCCCAGCAAGGATCTATACAGCTTTCTTAAAATTATTCCCTGACCATACCTCCACCTCCTTCTGAGGCAGAGAATTCCAGATGCAAACAACTGTCTGAGAGAAAAATGTTCTCCTCAGCGCTGTCCTAAAGGAGTGACCCCTAATTATACAAGAGAGTCCCCAGTTCTGGGGAGGAAATATTCTTTTCCCATCCACCTTGTTAAGGCTATTCAGGATCTTACACACTTCAGCCAGGTTAACCCTCACTGTGTGAAACTCCAGTGAACACATCCCACTCTGTCTATCCTTCCTCACCAGACAACGCACTCATTCCGTGTATAACTCAGTCAACCTCCTGTGAAAATGAACCAACAGCCAGCCCCGCACCTGGTCCATGACTGTGTTTCTTGTGTTGACACCAGGATGGCCCCTGGCCACATTACCAACTCCTGCTCTGCCATGTTGGAGACCTACACTGGGGAAAATCTGGAAACAGCAAAGTCCTGAGGGTCTACAGGTCATTACAACGCCATCAGCTGGGAAAGAATAGAAGCAATAGGTGGATGAGAGTCAGCTTTTATCATAGCACCCCCACAGTGCAGAAAGAGGCCATTCAGCCCACCGAGTCTGGTGCAACCCTCCAAAGCCCACCTGACTTAGTCCCACCCTAATCCATGTAACCCTGTATTTCACTTGGCTAACCCACCCAGCCTGCACACTCCTTGACACTATGGGCAATTTCCCATGGCCAATGCACCCTCATCTGCACATCTTTTGACTGTCGGAGGAAACTGGAGTACCCGATAGACACCCACACAGACACAGGGAGAACGTGGAAACTTCCCTTGTTTGAAGCTTGCCCTTGACGATATTATTTAGTTAACAGCACAGATATCGGAGAACCTTGGGGAAGAGGAACAACTTGTGCAAGGTCTCTGTGCCCTTCTACTGGGCATCTGCATCTACTACAATGAGAATTCTCTGGAGAACTACACTAAGTAAGTGATTCCACAATCCCAGGGTACAAGGAGTCCCTGTAATGGAACACTGATTAAAAGTGCAGGGTGAGGTTCCCATTTGGAATGAGGGATGGTCTGGCAAGAAGCCTCTGGGTAGATGCTGCTTACCTCCCTGCCTTCAAAGGAGGTTCTTAGCGGAGGGGTGGTAGAACAGAGGCTGCTTGCCAACCAGAGAGACTGATAAACTCAATTAATGCCAGATCATGGACTGTCTGTGGACAGGGGCTCTCCATGACTTCAGGGAGATCAATTCACACAGACACATAGACTTTAACACCTGGTCTGGATCTGTGACCCCAGTCCCCTATGACTCTCGATCTGATTGAGGCTTTACAAAACCCTGCATGAGCTGGATGGAGTAGATCAGGGGAAGCTGTTCCTGCTGGTAACACGAACAAGATGGAGTGGTTAGGGTCTGGACTGTACAGCACGGGTAGGTGCAACTGAGGCATCCACGAGGGTATTGGATGGTTCTTTGGATAGAAATGGTGTGCGGGGGTATTGGGAGAAGAGTGGGAGATGGGCACTCATGGGTAGAACTGGTGCAGGCAAAGTGGGCTGAATGCCTCGTTCTGTGCAGTGATTCCCCCCCTCCACCTCACATACTCCCACTGGGTTCTCCAAGGGGTGGACTCCAGACGGAAACACCATGAATAAAAGCCAGTGATGCTGGGAAATAAATGTATTGGGTGTGTTGCAACATGAATGTGAATCATTCAGGCCAACTCGGCCCAGGAAGGTCCTTCCAACAGGTTCAATGACCTTGCACAAGCCCCCTGCTGTTCCACCACAGCATCCACCTCTCCCATAGCCAGGCCCTGCCCTCGCCCAAGCACTGGGTTACTAAGATTAGATTAGATTACTTACAGTGTGGAAACAGGCCCTTCAGCCCAACATATCCACACCGACCCACCGAAGCGTAACCCACCCAGACCCATTCTCCTACATTTACCCCTTCTCCGAACACTACAGGCAATTTAGCATGGCCAAATCACCTGACCTGCACATTTTTGGATTGTGGGAGGAAACCGGAGCACCCGGAGGAAACCCACGCAGACACGGGGAGAATGTGCAAACTCCACACAGAGGCAGGAATTGAACCCGGGTCTCTGGCGCTGTGAGGCAGCAGTGTTAACCACTGTGCCACTGTGCCGCCCACACGCCTTGTCACCATCTGGGAGCAGCTGAGACCCAAGTCTCCTCGTGTTCTGACAGGCTCTCCTTCAGGGGGCGAGGGAGGCCTATTCTTTGGTTTCTTCTCTGTGTGCTCCAAATGCAGGCCGAGTGGGAGGAAAAGAGGGAGGGAGGGAGGGTAGGAGGGAAGGAGGGAAGGAGAAAGAAAAAGAGGGAGGGAAGGAGAAAGGCCAGGAGAGAGGGAGGGAGAAAGGGAGAAAGAAACTGAGGGAGGGAAAGAGAAAGACAAGGAGGGAGGGAAGGAGAAAGGGAGAAAGGCAGGGAGGGAAGGATGGAGGGAGGAGGGAGGAAAAGAGGGAGGGAGAGAGAAAGGGAGAAAGAGTGGGAGGGAGAAAGGGAAGGTGGGAGTCTCTGTCTTTTGGGATGGTGCAGTTCTTGTGTCTTGATAACTTTGTATTTTTTTAAAAGTCTGGGATGGTTTTCAAATGTGGCTCATCTTCAAAACAGCTTCTTGATTTCTTTTGCTAACTGTGAAGATGTTTGATCAGGAGATTGGGGTTGGTCAGCTACCTTGCTCCCTACTCTGACTTTAACCTCCCATTACTTCGAAAACAGTCGCTCCCACCGACTTCGCTCTTCACCTCTCGCCCCACATTCCAGAATTTCTTCCCAAAATCTCAGAACCTCTCCCCCTCCCTCTTTTAAAAGATTTTTTAACACCAAACTCATTTCACTAAGCTGTTGGTCAGCCTGTTAATCTATTGCTGCCTTTGCAGTCAGTGGGCAGCACGGTGGCACCGTGGTTAGCACTGTAGTGTTAGGTAAGGGGTAAATGTAGGGGTATGGGTGGATTGTGCTTCGGCGGGTCGGTGTGGACTTGTTGGGCCGAAGGGCCTGTTTCCACACTGTAAGTAATCTAATCTTTGTATCTAGAATGTGATTGAATGCTCCCTTTGTGCTCTGTGAGGTTCGATAGTAAAGGCACAATGGGCTGAATGGCCTGCTTCTGTTTCCAATGTTTCGATCAAACACAACTCTCTGTGTTCCAAAGCCGGACTATCCCACAAATCAAAAAACATGGTGCTGGAAAAGCACAGAAGGTCAGGAAGCATCTGAGGAGCAGGAGAATCAACATTTCAGGCAAAAGGTCTTCATCAGGAATGTGATGCTATCCCTGACGAAGAGCTCATGCTCAAAGCGTCGACTCTCCCACTCCTCAGATGCTTCCTGACCAGCTGTGCTTTTCCAGCACCACATGTTTTGATACTGATTTCCGGTTTCTGCAGTCCTCACTTTCTCCCGATCCCACAAATCACCTGCCAATAAGATTTAATGCTCCTGGTCTGGTTCATTTTAGCACAGATTGTAAAACACGCTGTCTCCAATAATATGAACCAACCATTTCCACTCCCCTGGAGGGTACGATGATGTGTCATATACACCTTTCAGGGATATCCCACTGAGGAACTGACCTTATGGAGAGAGACAGCTAGCAGCGAGTTTAACCTGAGAGTCCGTTCAGGGGCAAGACTGGGAAGACAGAGCCTTTGGGAAGTACAGGAATTGAACATGTGTTGGCAACGTAACTTTGCTTTATTAAAAACAGCCAAGTGAGTGGCAACTCCTCCTCCCTCAACTCCAACTCATCTCCGACCTTTATCATAGAACATAGAATAATACAGCGCAGAACAGGGGCTTAGATAGGGTTAACCATGAGAACCTTTTTCCACGTATGGAGTCAGCTATTACGAGGGGGCATAGCTTTAAATTAAGGGGGGGTAGATATAGGACAGATGTTAGGGGTAGATTCTTTACTCAGTGAGTCGTGAGTTCATGGAATGCCCTGCCAGTAGCAGTGGTGGACTCTCCCTCTTTATGGGCATTTAAACGGGCATTGGATAGGCATATGGAGGATAGTGGGCTAGTGTAGGTTAGGTGGGCTTTGATCGGCGCAACATCGAGGGCCAAAGGGCCTGTACTGAGCTGTATTCTTTTCTATGTTTCTATGTTTTCTAACAGGCCTTTCAGCTCTTGATGTTGTGCCAACCTGTGAACTATTCTCAGCTCGTCCACCCACACTATCCCAAAATCATCCATGTGTTTACCTAAGGATTGTTTAAATCTCCCTAATGTGGCTGAGTTGACTACATTAGCAGGTAGGGCATTCCACGCCCTTACCACTCTCTGCGTAAAGAACCTGTCTCTGACATCTGTCTTAAATCTATCACCCCTCAATTTGTAGTTATGCCCCCTCGTACAAGCTGACGTCATCATCCTAGGAAAAAGTATTTAACTGTCTACCCTATCTAATCTCTGATCATCTTGTATGTCTCTATCAAATCCCATCTTAACCTTCTTCTTTCCAATGAGAACAGACCCAAGTCTCTCAGCCTTTCCTCATAAGACCTTCCCTCCAGACCAGGCAACATCCTGGTAAATCTCCTCTGCACCTTTTCCAATGCTTCCACATCCTTCCCGAAGTATGACAACCAGAACTGTAGACAATATTCCAAGCGTGGCCGCACCTCCTATCGTCTACCTCCTGCTCCTCCCTGTGTCCCCCTGCCCCATTATGAGCATGAGCAGCACCTATATGCAGCAGGCAATGAGACTAATCCTCACAGGGCCCTCAAACCCCACCGCTTCATGCCCAGACTAGTCGTATCCTGTCCTTTCCCCAGCTAATGAATGACCAAGTGAACTGGGAGGGGAACACAGTGATAGAAAGGCAACTTGAGGATCCAAAGGTGTTTTCAGTGAAGGCCACTCAGCGATCGGGTTACAATTTAAATGGTGTGTGTTTTCCCTCAGGGATTGATTCCCGCAAAACAGACACATCCAAACCAGTGGATCACCAAGGCTTGGGAGAGAGAAAACTCCAGTTAAATAAAGTCTTGCAGCACGGTACATCCCACATGTTCGACAGTCAGTGCGCTTGGTTACTGCTGTAACGTTGGAAACACAAGTAGCCAATACGTGCAAAGGAAGATCCCATAAAGAACAGTGTAATCAGAGAGTCATAGAGATGTGTAGCACAGAAACAGACCTTTCAGTTCAACTCGTCCATGCCAACCAGGCATCCTAACCTTAATCTAGTCCTATTTGCCAGCACCCGGCCCATGTCCCTCCAAACCCTTCCTATTCATATACTCATCCAGGTACCTTTTATATGTTGTAATTGTACCAGCCTCCACCACTTCCTCTGGCAGCTCATTCCATACACACACCACCCTCTGCGTGAAAACGTTGCCCCTTAGGTCCCTTTTAAATCTTTCCCCTCCCACCCTAAACCTATGCCCTCTAGTTCTGGACTCCCCCAACCCAGGGGAAAGGGCCTTGACTATTCACCCCTGTCCAGGCTTCTCATGATTTTATAAACCTCGACAACAATCAGTTAGTCTGTATTTCTTCTTTCTCTGATATTCATTGAGGAATAATTATTGGCCCCAGGACATTGAAGAGACATCTCCTGCCACTTACAGCTAGCCCCCCATCCCCATCCTGTTTTCAGTCAGATAAGACCATAAGACCATAAGACATAGGAGTGGAAGTAAGGCCATTCGGCCCATCGAGTCCACTCCGCCATTCAATCATGGCTGATGCGCATTTCAGCTCCACTTGCCAGCGTTCTCCCCGTAGCCCTTAATTCCTCTAGACAACAAGAACCTATCAATCTCGGCCTTGAAGACATTTAGCGTCCCGGCTTCCACTGCACTCCGTGGCAATGAATTCCACAGGCCCACCACTCTCTGGCTGAAGAAATGTCTCCGCATTTCCGTTCTGAAATGACCCCCTCTAATTCTAAGGCTGTGTCCACGGGTCCTAGTCTCCTCGCCTAACAGAAACAATTTTCTAGCATCCACCTTTTCAAAGCCATGTATTATTTTGTACGTCTCTATTAGATCTCCCCTTAATCTTCTAAACTCCAACGAATACAACCCCAGTATCCTCAGCCGTTCCTCATATGCTAGACCTGTCATTCCAGGGATCATCCGTGTGAATCTCCGCTGGACACGTTCCAGTGCCAGTATGTCCTTCCTGAGGTGTGGGGACCAAAACTGGACACAGTACTCCAAATGGGGCCTAACCAGAGCTTTATAAAGTCTTAGTAGTACATCTCTGCTTTTATATTCCAACCCTCTTGAGATAAGAGACAACATTGCATTCGCTTTCTTAATCACAGACTCAACCTGCATGTTTACCTTTAGAGAATCCTCGACTAGCACTCCCAGATCCCTTTGTGCTTTGGCTTTATTAAGTTTCTCACCATTTAGAAAGTAGTCCATTCCTATATTCTTTTTGCCAAAGTGCAAGACCTCGCACTTGCTCACGTTAAATTCCATCAGCCATTTCCTGGACCACTCTCCCAACCTGTCTAGATCCTTCTGTAGCCTCCCCACTTCCTCAGTACTACCTGCCTGTCTACCTAACTTTGTATCATCGGCAAACTTCTCTAGAATGCCCCCGGTTCCCTCATCCAAATCATTAATATATAATGCGAACAGCTGTGGCCCCAGCACCGAACCCTGCGGGACACCGCTCGTCACCGGCTGCCATTCTGAAAAAGAACCTTTTATCCCAACTCTCTGCCTTCTGTTAGATAGCCAATCCTCAATCCATCCCAGCAGCTCACCTCGAACACCATGGGCCCTCACCTTGCTCAGCAGTCTCCCGTGTGGCACCTTATCAAAGGCCTTTTGAAAGTCCAGATAGACCACATCCACTGGGTTCCCCTGGTCTAACCTACTTGTTACCTCTTCAAAAAATTCCAACAGGTTTGTCAGGCATGACCTCCCTTTACTAAATCCATGTTGACTTGTTCTAATCAGACTCTGCTCTTCCAAGAATTTAGAAACCTCATCCTTAATGATGGATTCTAGAATTTTACCAACAACCGAGGTTAAGCTGATTGGCCTATAATTTTCCATCTTTTGCCTTGATCCTTTCTTGAACAAGGGGGTTACTACAGCCATCTTCCAATCGTCCGGGACCTTTCCTGACTCCAGTGACTCTTGAAAGATCTCAACCAATGCCTCTGCTATTTCCTCAGCAACCTCTCTCAGAATAATGCAATGGGACCTTTTATATCCAACTGTGAGAACTGGGGTTGTCTTGAATTAAAATTGTACATAAAGGCACACCTTAGCCCACTCTGTCCATTGTGCCTGTGATGTGGGTTTAGCCTCCAGCAGGGTTTCTGTGCCCAATGTTGCCAGCGCAGGAGACCGAGACATGGTGAAGGTGGTAATGAAAGATTCGACAAATGGTCATTCCAGCTCCTGATGTGAACATATATTACAGACCCAAGCTCTAGACTAATATTGAAACGGCCACCTCTATGTTGGGGAGACTGGGCACCTTCTCGCAGAGTAATTTAGAGAACATCTTGGACACCCACACCAATCAACCCCATTGCCCCATGGCCAAACACTGACCCTCTGATAGTGTGGCGCTCCGTCAAAACTGACCCTCCGACAGTGCAGCACTCCCTCAGAACTAACTCTCCGACAGTGCGGCACTCCATCAGTACTGACACTCCGACAGTGCAGCACTCCCTCAGCACTGACACTCAGACAGTGCAGCACTCCCTCAGCACTGACCCTCTGACAGTGCGGCACTCCCTCAACACTGACCCGCCAACAGTGCGGCACTCCCTCAGTACTGACCCTCCGACTGTGTGGCACTCCCTCAGCACTGACCCTCTGACACTGCAGCACTCCCTCAGCACTGACCCTCTGATAATGCAGCACTCCTTCAGTACTGATCCTTTGACAGTGCAGCACTCCCTCAGTACTGACCCTCAGACAGTGCAGTGCTCTCTCAGCACTGGCCCTCCGACAGTGCAGCACTCCCTCAGCACTGACCCTCCGACTGTGCGGCACTCCCTCAGCACTGACCCTCTGACAGTGCGGCACTCCCTCAGCACTGACCCTCTGACTGTGCGGCAAACCCACAGCACTGACCCTCTGACACTGCAGCACTCCCTCAGCACTGACCCTCTGATAATGCAGCACTCCTTCAGTACTGATCCTTTGACAGTGCAGCACTCCCTCAGTACTGACCCTCAGACAGTGCGGCGCTCCCTCAGCATTGACCCTCCGACAGTGCAGCACTCCCTCAGCACTGACCTTCCGACAGTGCGGCACTCCCTCAGCACTGACCCTCCGACAGTGCAGCACTCCCTCAGCACTGACCCTCTGACAGTGCGGCACTCACTCAGCACTGACCCTCCGACAGTGCGGCACTCTCTCAACACTGTCCTGGCACTGTTGTCCTTTTTCCAAACCTGGGATTGAAGCTCGACTCTGATGTGATGGTTTTCCTAACTGAGCCACAGATGACATCATGATCAGACTCCATTCTGGTGAATGTACTTGTATGAACAAGTGACTGGCCTGAGGCAGGAACGTGCCCAATCCTGAGGTTGCTGTGGAGTGCACTGTGGGGCTGCTGTGTGCTGGGCCCAGGCAGGTTTGTGTGCTCCTAGTGCTCCTATGGCCAACATACCATTAACCTTCACACTCCCTGCCCCAGCTGCACACTTGCTTTTATTGACCAGTGTACAAGGACATTTAGGCCTAATTGTACATCAACGTTGCCTCTTTTATCATTACATTACTGTGAGCAGAGGCTAAAAACCTGTCTCTGTGTCACTGACTGGATTAAATGACAGAGGTCTGAGTATTTATAATGCATTCAAGGGACAGGTGTGCCACCAGCTGTGCCCAGCATTTATTGCCTGGCCCTAGTTGCCCCTTGAGAAGGTGGGGGGGTGAGCAGCCTTCTTGACCCGCTGCAGTCCATGTGCTGTAGGTAGACCCACAATGCCCCTAGGGAAGGAATTCCAGGATTCTGAGCCAGTGACACTGAAGGAACAGCGATATGTTTCCAAATCAGGATTTCAAGTCATATATTTTCCCATAATGTATAAAAAAGATGACAGGAGATAAAGTCACAACAGAAATAAATGAGGGAGAGTAGAAATGAAGACACAAAGGACAGGTTTTTTTGCAGAGGGTGGTTTGTATGTGGAAAGATCTTCCTGAGGAAGTGGTGGAAGCCGGTACAGTTCCAATATTTGAAAGGCATTTGTTCAAGTACATGAGTAAGAAAGGTTTGGAGGGATATGGGTCAGGAGCAGGGTCAGGGGGGACTAGCTTAGTTTGGGATGATGTTCGGTATGGACTGGTTGGACTGAGGGCTCTGTTTCTGTGCTGTATGACTCTATGTTAGACACACTGAGGGCAGTGTCCAACTGGAGACTATGGGCTAGGAGTCAAAGAACTAGTCTTCTCTTTCAGGTACTGTCAAGTTTAAAGAACAGCAGAGCACAGGAACAAGCCCTTTGGCCCACAAAGACTGTGCTAGCACATGACACCTTTCTAATCTGAAACCTTATACCTCTACATAGTCTGTATCCCTCCCCTCCCTGACTATTCATATTTCTGTAAAGATGTCTCTTAAACATCTTGTTATTGTGTCTGCCTCCACCACCTCCTTCAGCAGAGGTTTCCAGACACTCTCCACCCTCTGTTTAAAATACTTGCCTCTCACATCTCCTTTAAACTTTACCCTTTTACCTTAAACCGATGTCCCCCAGGAATTGCCATTCCTTTCCTGGAAAAAAGTCCCAGACTATCCATTCTATCTATGCCTCTCATATTTGGGTCACCCTTTATCAGTCTCTGATGTTCATGTGAAAACTAACTTTGTCCAATCCTTCCTTGTAACTCCAAACCAGGCAACACCCTGATAACTGTTTGTGTACCCTCTCCAAAGCCTCCACATCCTTCTGGTAGTGTCGAGACCAGAACTGTACATCATATTCCAAATTCTATACCGCTATAACATGTCTTGTCAAGTTTGATCCTCCATGCCCCAACTGATGAAGGCAAACATGCTAAACACTTTCTTCCTTCTCCACTTGTGTTGTCACTTTCAGGGAACTGTAGGTCTGTACGCCTAGATTGGGCTCCAGTTATCTGACAGGGCGTGGGTGCTGTAGCTGGGTCACTATATCTTGCCCATTCCTAAATGCCCTTTAAGTGAAATCCTCAATGGACCATTTCTGAGGATAGTTAAGTCTCACACACATTGCTGTGGGTCTGGAGTCACACATCAGCTCCCCGAAGGAACATTAGTGACCCAGGTGGCTTTTTACAACGATTGACAGTGGGTGTCTTTAGATTAGCTTCTTATTATTCCAGATGTTACTGAATTTAAATTTCACCTTCTGCAATGGTGAGATTTGACCCCCTGTCCCAGGCATTAGACCAGGGCCACTGTATTAATGTCCCAGTGATACTGTCAGTTTTTCTCATTACCATAACACTGCACCATTTATGGGTCTATCGAATGTTTAATTCCAACATTGACAATGTACATTTCAGGTGTGGAATGTCTTGAAACACACTCCTGACTTGTTCTCAGTTTTGATGAAGAGTCACTGGATTTGAGACATTCGCTCTGTTTTTCTCTCCACAGAAGCTGCCAGACCTGATGAGTTTCTCCAACATTCTTTGCATTTATTTCGAAATCTCCAGCATCCACCTTTCCTAAGTTCGAAGTCTTTGTGGTTTTGATAAAGCACAAGTTAAGAAATTCTGATGAACCTGTGCACAGTCAGCAAAGATTAACTGAGGGTAAACGATGCTATTCCCCACCTCCCAGTGACTAATGTCTGGAGGGTTAATGGTGGTGGTAACACCTCATTTCATCAGATCCTGGAAGTTGTGATTGGCTGTGACTAGGGCAGGGTCTGAAACCCGGGAGGATAAGTTTCCAGAGGCTGAACGCTGCTCAGACACTGAGACTGATCTTGCTTCTCCAGCACGGTTTAGTCCATTCACAGCTGAGACAGACTTTGTGCCAGACCCTATTTGACTCCAGTGATCTCTGCATCTCTCTAAAGTGGTGAGGTAATGAAAGAAATATGTTAATCTCCTTCATGTTACGTTTATTCAAGTACAATAACTGAGTTACTGAAATATCAATTTAACAGTTTAAGAAATGTTCAGTGATGTTATATCTTTGAAGAAAGAACTGAAAGCATTTGTCATCTTTTGTAAGAAAAAATTGAACAATAATTGCTTTCAATATTTAAACTGATCTAAAGTAATTTTTTAAGAGTTTCTGTGCCGTAGTGACTGCCTGAGGAAAAGGATTTTTGTTAGTAATAATGAAAGCTTATTTGTATGAAAACTCGCGTTTAAGATATTTGTAAATATTCCTGAACTTAATTTTTTTGTCAGCTACCAGAGATTGTTTAAATTGTGCATCTTTTCACAGGCATTTACATTGTGATATAGAATCTTTGTGGTTGATTGGGAAGCTACATTAAAAGATATAACAGGCGTTAAAAGATTAAGACATGGTTTACAACAAACATACCTGCCTTGGAGGCACAAAATTCCAGCAGATAATGAGATCCAACAGTGGCTAACAAATAAAGTTAAAGAGTGCATTTAAGCAAAGAAAGTGTCTTATAAAGTTGCCCAAATAAAAGTAAGCCTGACAATTGGGAGTAATTTAGAATTTAGCAAAGGAAACCCAAGGAACTGTTTATAAAAATACCAATAGGTTAAAAAGGAAAAGATTAGCAAAGACAAGTATGGGTCAACTATTGCTGGAGATAAGATATAGTAGGGAATGAGGAAATGTCAGATAAACTCAACAAATACTCTGTGTATTCATAGAGGAAGATACGAGAAAAGTCTTCAGCATTACCTGAAAACAAAGAGAGTAGAAAGAATGAGGAACTGAAAGAAATCAGCATTGGTAGAAAAAAAACTTGGGAAGTGAATAGGATGGAAGTTTGATGAAATCCCGATATCCCAAAGAGTTGAATGGGATGCAGTGCAAGCATTGATGGTCATATTCCAAAAATCCTATCAAATCTGAAATGGTTCCTGCAGACTGGAAGATTGCAAATGGAACACCACTATTTAAGAAAGGAGATAAAAAGACAGGGGAAATATTTACCTGTTAGCCTGACGTCAATAGTGGGGAAATGCTAGAATCTATTATAAAGGATGGAATGATTAGACCCTTTAGAGAATTTTGACAAGATAGAGCAGTTAGATTTTTGAAAGGGAGAATGTGTTTGATATCTGTTGAGATTTTTTGATGACTATAACTAGGAGAATTGATAAGGGAGAGCAAGTGAATGTGGTATATTTGGATCTTTAGAAGACTCACTAATCAGGTCCCACCCTGATTAGTGAGCAAGATTAGAGCCTTATGGGATTAGCGATATTATACTGGCATGGACTAGAAATTGGTTAATAGACAGATTACAGGGGATAGGAGTTAATTGGTCATTGTCAGGTTGTAACTAATTGATGATTCAGATGTGGGGAACCAAATACTGTATCATCATTTCAATTTTTGCTGGTGACACAATCATAGTTGGGAATGTCAGTTATGAGGAGTTTGCAAAGAGACAACTAGGGAGTTTAGACAAGCTAAAAGAATGGGCGAAAACATGGCCAACTGGAATATAATGTGAATAAAAGTGAAGTTCTGCACTTTGGAAGGA
The DNA here is from genome assembly GCF_047496795.1 of Chiloscyllium punctatum. Classification (NCBI taxonomy): domain Eukaryota; kingdom Metazoa; phylum Chordata; class Chondrichthyes; order Orectolobiformes; family Hemiscylliidae; genus Chiloscyllium; species Chiloscyllium punctatum. The sequence continues at coordinate 3,317,362 of NC_092752.1, forward strand.
AAACAGAAATGCATTTTGCACATTTGGGAAGCATTGAAGTCCAAAGATATCAGGGTAGCCCTAAATTCACTGAAAGCTGATACGGTGATTGGTCCTTATTGCCAGAGGAATGGCGGACATGAGCAAGGAGGTCATGCCGCAATTGAATACACAGGCTTGGTGAAACTGTGCCTGAAATGTTGGGTCTCCTTACCTAAGGGCAGAGGGAGTGCAGCAAACTCTGGGATGCGAGGGTAGGAGGGGATGAGGGGGTGCGGGGATGAAGGTTACAGAGGAATGTTAATGGCGAAGAAGCAGAGTTTGTGATGGAGATGAAAGACAATGGCTTCAGTCTTCTGAATATACATTACTGGAAGAAATGTCTGTGTTCCCAGGCCTAGGTGTTGGTAAGCAGTCTAACAGATTGGTAACAGTGGAGATGAGGTCAGAGGGCAGTGCTGAGGAGGCCACGTTTTGGATGATAGATACAGCTGAGAAAGAGCAAAGGGGGCAAGGATAGATGGGTTAAAAGGGGTAATTAATAGCAAGGGCAGGTTGCACAGACCAGGCCTTTTCTCCCTCCTTTGAGTATGGAAGTGTAAGGCATGTTATCAGATTAAAATTTCTGAAATGATTAAAGGAATTGATGGGGTATGTCGAGAGAAGCTCTCTGTTCCTGGGATCCAGGCCAGTGGGCAGACCCTCAAAATCCCAGCCAGGTCATTGGGGGTAATGTCTGGGAGCATTTCTACACAAGAAGGAGAGTGAAAATCTGGATATTGCTCTCCCCAACCCCACCCCTCCCCAAACCCCTCACCCCCATAAAAGCTGTTGAGGCTGAGGGCAGTTGAAAATGTTAAAATGGAGATTGCTCAATTTATTTTGGAATAGGGCTATTGAAGCTTACAGCAATGAGGTGGGGAGATAATCTCAGAGATAGGCCGACTCCAAACAACCTCAGTGATGGTTAGGAACTTTCAATTTCTTGAAACTTGGAGATGGAACTAATTGTTTTACAGTTTGCCAACACTTTGAGGATCTGTTCACACCTTCAGGAGCCTGGAGGTTGCTACACCCTACAGTGTCTAACCCTACACTGTCATTAAGTGAATCAACATGGCCTAGTGAGACCACAGCAGACACTCAACACATGCTGTGGTCACATCTCTTCATGGGAGTGATCAACCACAGCCATCAATGTAGAGACAGAGAGGAGAGTTATTGTGGAGATGCTGGATGACAGAGCACTGATTGACTCACCCCACAAGAGGCTGTGCATTTGATGAAAACACTATTGCTGCCTGAAACGTGCCAATGATACTACCTTTCCCAAGCTTTCAAAGCTGGTTTAACTTGAAGAGTAGATTAAGTTTCAAGAAATTGGAAGTTCCTAACCATCACTGAGGTTGTTTGGAGTCGGCCTATCTCTGAGATTATCTCCCCACCTCATTGCTGTAAGCTTCAATAGCCCTATTCCAAAGTAAATTGATCAATCTCCATTTTAACATTTTCAACTGCCCTCAGCCTCAACAGTTTTTATGGGGGTGAGGGGTTTGGGGAGGGGTGGGGTTGGGGAGAGCAATATCCAGATTTCCACTCTCCTTGTGTAGAAATCACAGTTCTGAAGGATGTTTTTGGGCTTTTTGAGTCTGTGTGTTTATGCTCGATTGAGCAGTTGTGTTTAGTTCCTCATGCCCTCCTGTAAAGTCTTGATTCTCAAACAGCTCTCCAATTCCCTTTTTTTAACAGTCAGAAGTCACATGACACCAGGTTATAGTCCAACAGGTTTATTTGAAATCACATGCTTTCAGAGCACTGCTCTCAGGTGAAGTGACAAAGGAGCAGTGCTCTGAAAGCTTGTGATTTTAAATAAACCTGTTGGACTATAACCTGGTGTCTTGTGATTTTTAACTTGGTCCACCCCCAGTCCAACATTAGCACCTCCACAACATGGCTACCTTTTTTTATGGAATTGGCTCCACCTCCTTTGTCGGATGAGTCTTGAGAATGACCTTGCTTCTGTTGGGAATTCTACAAACCAACTTGTATTTGGATATAAATATGTTGTGACTCCAAACATCTGGGGGAACCAGGCACCGATTCATGACCTTATCATCTCCAAGCCTGACTGCCAAATCCTGCAGATGTTGGAAATCTGAAACAAACACAGGAAGAATGCTGGAGAAACTGAGCAGGTCTGACAGCACCTGTGGGGGCGGGAGGGAGTGGAGAGACATAGATCGATGCAGAGACAGAGTTAATATTTTGAGTACATTATAACTTCTTCAGGATTAAGGAAGACTCACTGGACTCCAAACATTAACTAGACCTCTCCCTCACTCTCTCTCCCTCTCTCTCACTCCGTCTCTCTCTCTCTCTTGCTACCTTTCTCTCTTTCTCTCTACCTTTTTCTCTCTCCCTCTCTCTCTCTCCCCCCACCTCTCTATCCCAGCCTCTCTCCCAGCCTCTCTCTCTCTGCCTCTCGCACTCTCTCTCCATCTCTCTCTCTCTGCCCCTCTCTCTCTCTCCCAGCCTCTCTCTCTCTGCCGCTCTCTCTCTCTCTTCCCCTCTCTCTGTCTCTCTCCCTCTCTCTCTACCTCTCCCCCTCTCTCTATTTTTCTCTCTCTCCCAGCCTCTCTCTCTCTACTCCCCTCCCTCTCTCTGCCTCTCTCTCTCTGTCTCCCCCCCGCAAGCCTCTCTCTCCCTCTCTTTTTCTCTCTCTCTCTCTCAATACCTCTCCCTCTCTCAATCTCTCTCTCTCCCACCACTCTCTCTCTCCCAACCTCTCTCTCTATCTCTCTCTATCCCCATCTCTCTCCCCCAGCCTCTCTCTCTTTCTCCATGTCTCTACCTCCCCCCCCTCTCTCTCCCTCCCTCTCTCTCTCTCCCTCCTTCCCTCTCTCTCTGCCTTTCTCTCTCTTTGTCTTCCCCCACTGATGTTTCTGATTTGTTTCCATCCTGAATAAACAATAGCACATTCTACAACGATGAAGCCCAACTTCACCAAGATTCCAGCCCCCGCTGACATGTTCTGACTCCTGAGAGGCCTCTGTTAAAGTTTTCACCTGAACTTTAACTGCCTTCAGGGTCTCATGCTCCACTGTTCTGTAATGTCATTCACATCCTCCAACCCTTCCATTTCTGTCACTCCCAATTCACCCCCCCACCCCAATCTCTCTATTACTTTCTCTTCTTTCAATACCTTCAGTTTCTTTCACCAATATTTTGTTTGCCCCTTCCCCAAATCCTTGATCTAGTTTTCCCCTCTTTCTAGTTCCCCTTCCTCTCATCATTCTCCCTTCTCATTCTCCTTCCTTATTCTCCACTTCCCCATTTCTCCCTTCCCGTCCATCCCCTACCCCACTCAAAATCTCCTTTCCAATACCTCTGTTGGGTATTTTGCCACATTAATCTTTTCCTCTGTAGGAGCTGTATACCAGAGTCTGCACAAACAGAACATAGTCAGAAGGCTGTGGAGGTCAGGTCATTGAGGATATTTAAGACTGAGATAGATAGGTTCTTGAGTATCAATGGGATCAAAGGTTACAGGGAGAAAGCAGGAGAATGGGGTTGAGAAACCGATCAGCCATGATTTAATGGCAGAGCAGACTCAATGGGCTGAATGGCCTAATTTCTGCTCCTAAGTCTTATGGTCTAACAACAGGGCAAGTGACTGTTCGGAACCATTGTCCAATTCCCATTTCACACCGTGATCTTGAATGAACCCAGTTCTTGCTTTCCAGATCCAAATCCACGCAGAAAGATGCAAGCTGCGGTTTTGACCTTGTGTCTGGTGGTCATGGCATTGGCCAGTCCTGTAAGTATCACCTTTTCAAAATAAGAAGCTGCTCAAAATAAATTAAAAATAATCTGCAAACTTTATTTTGAATGGATGTTTGTTGTTCTTGGACAAGGTATAAAGCTGATAATTTTTAAAATATTCACTCATGGGATGAGGTATCACTGGCCGGGCCCAGCATTTATTGCCCCGTCCTTAGTTGCCCCTTGAGAAGGTGGGGGTGAGCTACCTTCTTGAACCATTGCAGTCCATGTGCTGTGGGTAGACCCACAATGCCCTTAGGGAGGGCGTTATTTCTGAGCAGGTGCTAGTGGATGGCACTGTAGATGACATCTTCCATCACTTTACTGATGATCAAGAGTAGACTGATGAGATGGTAACTGCTTTTTATGTGCAGGACATACCTGGGCAATTATCCACACTATCAGGAAGGTGCCAGTGTTGTAACTGTACTGGACGAGCTTGGCTAGGGGAGCAGCAAGTTTCAGAGCACTAGCCTTCAGTACTATTGCTGGAATGTTGTCAGGGCCCATAGCTTTTACAATATCCAACGATTTCTTTATATCCCATGGCATGATTTGAATTGGCTGAAGACTGGTATCTGTAATGTTGGAGATCACTGGAGGAGGACAAGTTTGATCACTGAAAGTGGATGTCGCAGGTAGATGGAATAGTGAAGAAGGTGTTTGATATGCTTTCCTTTATTGGTCAGAGCATTGAGTATCACGGTTGGGTGGTCATGTTGCAGCTGTACAGTACATTAGTTAAGCCACTTTTGGAATACTGCATTCAATTTTGGTCTCCCTGCTATAGGAAGGATGTTGTGAAACTTGAAATGGTTCAGAAAAGATTTATGGGGATGTTGCCAGGGTTGGAGGATTTGAGCTATAGGGAGAGGCTGAATAGGCTGGGGGTGTTTACCCTGGAGTGTCAGAGACTGAGGGGTGACCTTATAGAGGTTTATCATAGAATCCCTACAGGATGGAAGCAAGTCCACACCTCTGAAGAGTAACCCACCCAGACCCATTCCCCTACCCTATCACTCTACATTTCCCCCTGACTATTGCATCTACCCTACACATCCCTGAGCACTATAGGCAGTTTTGCATGGCCAACTCACCTAACTGGCACATCTTTGGGCTGTGGGAAGAAACCGGAGCACCCGGAGGAAACCCACACAGACACTGGGAGAATGTGCAAACTCCACACAGTCAGTCACCCGAGGCTGGAATTGAACCTGGGATCCTTGGTGCTGTGAGGCAGCAGTGCTAACCACTAAGATACCATGTCATCCTAAAATAAAATTATGAGGGTCATGGATAGTGTAAATAGACCCTGGGGTGGGGGAGTCCAAAACTAGAGGGCATAGGTTTAGGGTGAGTGGGGAAAGATATAAAAGAGACCGCAGGGGCACCTTTTTCACACAGAGGGTGGTACGTGTATGGAATGGGCTGCCAGAGGAAGTGGTGGAGGCTGGTACAATTACAATATTTAAAAGGCATCTGGATGGGTATATGACTAGGAAGGGTTTGGAGGGATATGGGCCGGGTGCTGGCAGGTGGGACTAGATTAATTTAGGATGCCTGGTCAGCATGGACGGGTTGGACCGAAGGGTCTGTTTCCATCCTGTACATCTCTATGATTCTATCCATTTGGCACTTCAGGCTGAAGATTGCTGCGAATGGTTCAGCCTTATCTTTAGTGCTGATGTGCTGGGCTCCCCCATCACTGAGGATGGGGATATTTGTGGATCCTCCCCCTCCAGTGAGTTGTTTAATTGTCCATCTCCATTCAGGACTGGATGTGGCAAGACTGCAGAGCTTAGATCTGATCCATTGATTGTGGGATCGCTTAACTCTGTCCATCACTTACTGCAGATGCTGTTTGACATGCGAGTAGTCCTGTTTGGTGGCTTCACCAGGCTGATACCTCACCCTCAGATCTGCCTAGTTCTGCCCCTATCATGCCCTCCTGCACTCTCCATGGAACTAGGGTTGATCCCCTGACTTGATGGTATTGGTTGAGTGGGGGATATGCCAGGCCATATCAGTCAGCCATTTCAGACAGGAGATTAGAATCTCCTGTATTGCTGTGCGCCTGGAGTCACATGTAGGCTAAAGTGGGTAAAGATGGCAGTTTCCTTTCCACTAAGGACATTAGTGAACCAGATGGGTTTTACACAATCGACAATGGATTGATGGTCACCATTGGACATTTAATTGCAGAGTTTGGTTTGAAAATGCTCACTTATGTCAGGATTTGGAATTTGTTGTAATATAAGGGCAAGGGGAGAGTTTGTTTTAAGCACAAACCTGCCCATTTTATACAACGTTTTCTATGGAACAGGAAGGAGGCCCACACACGGGGGGAATGATAGTTATTGAGTGGGGGGGGATTCTCAGTGAGGGGACTGACCAACATCAAATAGAACAGGGAGAGTCCTGAAGGCACTTGGCAATGGGAGACTCTTCCCCAAACTCCCAAAGGCGACTCCTCAGGTAAACCTGAAAACCAGAGAATGTTACTCTGTGACAGAGACAATCGAATCATCGCATTGTACAATTCACAATGTCACCAAGTATTCTTCATTTCATTTGTACAGGTTCGGAAAACCAGAGATGCATCGACAAGTATGGAGGTAATTAGTCATGGACCATTATTCTTACAATATGACTCCTTTCATAATGTGCTCTCAATTAAGTGTATAAAGTTGCATAAATGTGTTAGGGTGCTTCTCAGAGACCCAGGAACACGTGTCGTGACAAACAATGGGTGAGGCGGAGGATTGACCTAAGGCTTGGCCAAAGTGCAGGGACTAGAAGATGGAAAGGTGCTGGAGGAGGATGATGCTTCAGGAGGGGGTACCAGTGACCCATGGTGTCGGCAGCTCGAGGGAGTGGCAGAGTGTGGAGAGGGAAAAAGACAATAAGCTCATGTCAGACAGAGGGGTACGAGGATGTTGGGGCTGGGTGTGGTTTAAAGGCTGGGGGAGCTTTCAGGGATCAGGAGAGTTGAGGTTATGGAAAGGTGTAAACCACAGGATAAGAATTTTAAATTAAATATTGGACACGGGGGGCACAATAGGTGACAGGAACTTGGTTCAATGCAGGCAGCAGAGCTTTGGATAAACTGACATTCAGAGGGATTAAAAGTCTGTTTGTCTCAGCCTTGAACATAATGACCCAGCCTTGAGAACCCTCTCTGGTAAAGAATTCCACAGATCCACTCCACTCTGAGAGAAGACATTCCTCCTCATCTCTGTCTGAAGTGGACCATCTTACGATGAAATACACCATCTGGTCTGGCACTCTCCCACTAGGGGAAATAACCTCTCCACATCTCCACTGTCAAACCCCTGAAGAATCTTGTACATTTAGTTCTTTTCTCTAATCAATTTAGCCTGAGGGTCCTTTGGGGAGGTCCTGTCAAAATAGCTCTGATGGCAGGTATGAGATTGCAAACAGAGATAACAATATAATAGACTGGGGTTGTTGTGATGCAGTGGTAGTGTCTCGATATCTCTCTGAACAGATTGATTAGGAAAACAAACGATTATAGGTTGGGCCTTGCTGTTAATGATGTGCTGATGACTGAGGCCATTATTAATGTACGAAACAGCTGAGATTTCCAGATATGTAGCCATACACAGTGATGTTGATTTTAGTGACACCATTGTATTGGTTTGGGACAGACACTATTTCTTCAGTTACCTCTGTATTATTTCTCAGACCTTTCTGGATTTGAACATTTATTGCATAACACTGATGACAAAATGCCCTCCAATCACATAAATACCTTTTTATAATATGATAATTCTTAATACAATCAATTCCCCAAAAGGGAACAAATTAATGAAGGCAAAATACTGCAGGGGCTGGGAATCTGAAACAAAGAGAATTAATGTTGCACGTCTGGTATGAATTTCTGAGAAGTCATATTGGACTCAGAACATTAACTCTGTTTCTCTCTCCACAGATGCTGCGAGACCTGCTGAGTTTCTCCAGCATTGTGTGTGTTTGTTTAAAGGAACAAGTTATCATTCCTACACTCTACAAAGTGTTGCTAGACAATTAAAAGTGAACATTTTAAAATGTCTAATATTCTTGGTTCTTTTTGTTTCCATGTTTTTTTCTCTCCTTCTTAATAGCACTTCTCTCTCTCTCTCTTTCTTTACTGAACCTGATTTGATTCTAATCCATCTGTTTTTTTTTGTCTCTATTATTCCTTGGTTTCTTTCTCAATCCTTAAATATCAGTGCCTGAGGAGATACACTGTTGCTTCCTGATGCACTGTTACCCTCACCTTGTCATTATTAGCTCACATTTGCAAATGGTCAGGATGTAAGGAACTTTCAAATCAAAGGATGCAGGAAAATAGACAATAGACAATAGACAATAGATGCAGGAGTAGGCCATTCTGCCCTTCGAGCCTGCACCGCCATTCAATATGATCATGGCTGATCATTCCTAATTAGTATCCTGTTCCAGCCTTATCTCCGTACCCCTTGACTCCACTATCTTTAAGAGCTCTATCCAATTCTTTCTTAAAAAAAAAAGAAAGAATTGGATAGAGCTCTTAAAGATAGTGGAGTCAAGGGGTACGGAGATAAGGCTGGAACAGGATACTAATTAGGAATGATCAGCCATGATCATATTGAATGGCGGTGCAGGCTCGAAGGGCAGAATGGCCTACTCCTGCATCTATTGTCTATTGTCTATTGTCTATTTTCCTGCATCCTTTGATTTGAAAGTTCCTTACATCCTGACCATTTGCAAATGTGAGCTAATAATGAACTAAAAATGTTGAACTAATGAGAGGCAACATTTGATGGATTAGTGCAACAAGACCTGGGTTATTGCTGTCTGTTTGATTTAGTCTCTGTGAAGCACTTACAAAGTTTTCTCAAAATAAAAGGATTATGAAAGTGTGCTAATTGTTACTTGAACATAGACTAAGCCTTTTGGAGAAACACACTTTACTGAAAAGCATTGAACATTTTGTTAATGTGTCTTTATTCTGTACTTACAACAGAATATGAACCTCAATCAACTAAATCCACTCGGAAGCCCTTTTCAGTATAGAAATCTTGGTCCCTATGGTACAAGACGCAATTTTATCAACCACTTCTTTAACAAAAGATTTCCACACTACTACAACCGTAACTGGGGACAGAACAGCGGTGGATATTACCCTGGCCAACAATTTCCCTTCCAACATCCTAACCAGCAATTTCCCTTCCAACATCCTAACCAGCAATTTCCTTTCCAACATCCTAACCAGCAATTTCCTTCCTACAATCCTAACCAACGATATTACTGGAATGCCCAAAACCCTGGCCAATTTCCTTATTATCAAAACGTCTTCCCTGCTTATCCAGTGTGGAGAGAAAACGTTTTGGGAGTAAATGCTGCACAAATGGATGCTGAAAGCATGAGTGCTGAGAACTCGGTCAGTATGGAAGATACTCAGATCACCATGCCCTTTGGAAATGTGCCAGTGGAACCTGTCATGCCAGGTTATGAAGATCCATTTCTACCAGGTTATGGAGATCCCTTTCTACCAGGTTATGAAGATCCATTTCTACCAGATAATGATGACTCCTTTCTACCAGGTAATGAGGGATCTTTCACACCAAGTGTTGATCCCAATGCTGTGGATGTTGGGGTTGAACAGGAATTGGAGACTGATGTTTCGAATCCAGAGCAACCTGGTCTCCCATACACTGACTCTGTGCAAGGAGGGGACCCATTGGGCTCAAACGTTGAAGATGATTCTGTGATCAGTGAGAGCCACAAGGGGCTGAACCAACAAAACACAATCTCTGAACCAACCAGGTTGGACGTGAACCATGATGGAAACATGAATAATGAACAATATGCCAATCAGCAAATGTCAAATGGAAACTTAGGTGAAGATGATCAAACTGAACAGGATGAGGTATTTTTCATTTTTTTTCTCAATTTACAGGCAGACAGTTGAAAAGATTAATCAATTAATGATATGATTAAGAAGGAGCTGAATTTCCTTGAACTCCTCACCTGGTAACACTGTACTATAGTCTGGTGAGGATCCATTCTGATTCACAGTTTGGTGCCCATCACATTTAGGTTGAGATGTAAAGCAGTCTTCATTGTTGATTATTTCTGACCCAGAGGCTGCAAACTATAAAAGGTTAGAAATCTCTGCAATAAGAATTAATCTCCAAATGCCTCATGCTCTGTTGACAGCAATCAGCTGAGGGACCATTAAAGATACAAAACCTTACCTTTGCAGCAGAGTAACAGAACGCACATTAATTAGCAAATTCGTTCCATTTCCATTCTCAGCTATGTCCATGCAGGAACTTTTCCAATCTCTAGATTCTGGAGTTTTTTACATTTGCAAATAACAAGAACTAAATTACAATGTGTAAACTTCCAATTTAAAAATTCCTGTTTGTTTTTTTGAAGAGAGCTGTTAAGATCACCAAGATAAAGCCTGTTTCACAGTTGTTCACTTCCTTTCTGCAACCTGATGGAAATTTCCTTCTCATTTGCAGACCCAGAACCTTGGTACCAACACAATGAACATGAACCCACTACCCTTTTCAAATGATAACGATGATGATGATGATATAGAATCCAATCTCAACATTGCAGAAGCCAATGATAATGAACTGGATTCCCAGGAACAGGATACCACTCAGTCCAGTGAAGAGAATCTCAATGAGTTCAACCTACCGGCTTCAAATGATGATGGAGTCTCTGACTCTGAGGATAATGACAGCATTAATCCCTTTGTTAATAATGGTGCTGATATCAATCAAGCAAACACCACAGATTCCAATCTCCATGACGATGAAATTAATGGAAATAATTTTAGTGACGACAATGGACCTAACATCAATCAGGTGGGGAATGGTGATGGAGCGGGTGAAGATGATGGCAGTGTCACCAATAACATACAAAATGAAGTCAGTAAGTATCACGTCAGGCTAAATTTATTGGTAATAACTTATTTGAGTGTTAATTGTTTTTTGTACCTTTACACTGAACCACGGGGGCTTTACTGTACATCTCTATGACTCTATATCTCTATGGTATTGACTACACCTCTGATCCAGGAGATCCAGATTCCAGTCCCACTGCTGTACAGATGTGTCATAATACCTCTGAGCAGATTGATTGAAAATATCAAGGTTCAAACTAGCTGTTATTCTCAAAGTTTCATGAACACCAATCCCCAACAGCATCAGAATACACTGACAGTGGTCAGAGGTGGTTGTGTGTTCAGTCTCAGAGCTAAGCCATGTTCAAGACAAGCCACATGATGGTTGAGGTTCCTAGTGAACCTGGGAACATTACTGTTAACTTTTGTTTTACCTGCTTGTAATTCCTCAGACATTGCAAAATCTCTCCACCAACTCATCCTCCTCAAGAACACAGGTTTATGCTGGAATGGGATCACAGCAATAGGAATAGGCTATTCAGCCCCTCTAGCCAGTTCCAACATTCAATGAGATTGTGGCTTTTCTGTCATCTAACTCCATATACCTGTCTTTGGCTCATATCCATTAATACCTTTGTTTAACAAAAATGTATCCCTCTCAGATTTAAAATTAACAACTGATGTTAATTTTGTGGAAGAGAGTTCTGAACTTCTACCAGCCTTTGTGTGTAGAAGTGTTTCCTAACATCTCTCCTGTGTGATCCAATTCTGGAATAATCTGGATGTGAGGCATACCAACTCCCTCCTGAGGGAAGGTACTGAGGGACAGATCCCTCCTGAGGGAAGGTGCTGAGGGACATCTCCCTCCTGAGGGAAGGTGCTGAGGGACAGATCCCTCCTGAGGGAAGGTGCTGAGGGACAGATCCCTCCTGAGGGAAGGTGCTGAGGGACAGATCCCTCCTGAGTTAAGGTACTGAGGGACAGATCCCTCCTGAGGGAAGGTGCTGAGGGACAGATCCCTCCTGAGGGAAGGTGCTGAGGGACAGATCCCTCCTGAGTTAAGGTACTGAGGGACAGATCCCTCCTGAGGGAAGGTGCTGAGGGACAGATCCCTCCTGAGGGAAGGTGCTGAGGGACAGATCCCTCCTGAGGGAAGGTGCTGAGGGACAGATCCCTCCTGAGGGAAGGTGCTGAGGGACAGATCCCTCCTGAGGGAAGGTGCTGAGGGACAGATCCCTCCTGAGTTAAGGTACTGAGGGACAGATCCCTCCTGAGGGAAGGTGCTGAGGGACAGATCCCTCCTGAGGGAAGGTGCTGAGGGACAGATCCCTCCTGAGGGAAGGTCCTGAGGGACATCTCCCTCCTGAGGGAAGGTGCTGAGGGACATCTCCCTCCTGAGGGAAGGTGCTGAGGGACAGATCCCTCCTGAGGGAAGGTGCTGAGGGACAGATCCCTCCTGAGGGAAGGTACTGAGGGACAGATCCCTCCTGAGGGAAGGTGCTGGGGGACAGATCCCTCCTGAGGGAAGGTGCTGAGGGACAGATCCCTCCTGAGGGAAGGTGCTGAGGGACAGATCCCTCCTGAGTTAAGGTACTGAGGGACAGATCCCTCCTGAGGGAAGGTGCTGAGGGACAGATCCCTCCTGAGGGAAGGTGCTGAGGGACAGATCCCTCCTGAGGGAAGGTGCTGAGGGACAGATCCCTCCTGAGTTAAGGTACTGAGGGACAGATCCCTCCTGAGGGAAGGTGCTGAGGGACAGATCCCTCCTGAGGGAAGGTGCTGAGGGACAGATCCCTCCTGAGGGAAGGTCCTGAGGGACATCTCCCTCCTGAGGGAAGGTGCTGAGGGACATCTCCCTCCTGAGGGAAGGTGCTGAGGGACAGACCCCTCCTGAGGGAAGGTGCTGAGGGACAGATCCCTCCTGAGGGAAGGTACTGAGGGACAGATCCCTCCTGAGGGAAGGTGCTGGGGGACAGATCCCTCCTGAGGGAAGGTGCTGAGGGACAGATCCCCTTTGAGGTAGTGACTAGCATTAAGGGAGGACAGGTGTCAATATACAGGTTGTAAATGTTTATGTTAACTTACACTAACTGGTGAGGTTTGAAAATAAAGTTGTTCCCAAATCGTGGAAAGAATGCAGTGCACAACTGAATGTCTGCCTGATTGTTGTATTCTCACATTCACTAAGAATGAGAACCTGATTGAGGTGATAAGTCCTTATTGTGTCCTGTTTCAGATTCCTGTAAAAACATGCACTGTCGACACGGGAGGGTCTGTAAGATCAATGAGATTGGAAACCCTACTTGCATTTGCCAGGCTGTGACAAGCTGCCCTGTAAACACTCCTGAATTAGCACAGGTAAGGATACTTACTCATTCTCAACATCATCCCAAGACAGTAGCAAGGATACAGAAGGAGTTCAAACTGTCATCATTGCTGCTGTTGGTTCTTTGGCCCCATGGTTTGGCCAGGTGATTGAGCAGGGTGACACTGGAAGGTGATAGAGCACACTGGGAACAAGTATAGTTTCAGAAAGAAACACAGGATCATGGTCGTTTCTGAACCAATCCAGCATCCACTTCAAGAGAAGACTTTGACAAGTTAGAATATGAAGGAATGGAAAATAACCACAGAAAATTGAGATATATTTGTTGAAATAAAGTTTACAATTTTACATCGAACATTACATACAGAAGGAGGCTCTGATCAACAAACTATATTATTAGTTGCGCTCTGCTTCCATTTTTCCCATGGCCCTGTTTTTTTTCTTTTAAATATTTATTTGATTCCCTTTCAAAAGTTTTTAAAACTGCTGTTTCAAACAGTTCCATAAAAACACTTAATTTCCCTCTGACTTTTCTGTCCTCGCGTCCTTCAGGTTTTGATCTTTGTGTCAGTGAGAGCAGTTTCTCCACATTTATCAGACCTCGTTAGGATTTTAAAGCCCTCTGTTACCTCTATCAGCTGCAACCTTGTCTTCCCTAAAGGAAACTCCTCCAGCTTCTCCACATCACTGAAGTCCCTCATCCCTAAAAACACCCTTGTAAATCTTTTCTGCAGCCTCTCCAATGTCTTCATATCCTTCCTAAAGTGCTCAGAACTGGAAGGAAGCTTCTGGTTGAAGTCAAATTGTGTTGTGTACGAATTCAGAATAAACTCCTTGCTTTGTTGGTCAAAGTGCTGATGAATAAAGCCCAGGATTCTCCATACTTCTTGTACAGTCTCACCCCATTCCACCACCTTCAGTGATTTATGTACAGGTTCACCCAGTTCAGTTTGCCCTTTAAAATTGGGCCCTTTCGTTTCATTTTGTCTCTCCTTGGTCTCCTTAACAAAATGAATCACTCCTCAATTCTCTTCACTAAAACTGCATCTCCGCTTGGCTGCTCAATCCTCAATCTACGTTCTTTGGGAAATTCTACACTATTCCCGCTACCCCGCTCCACTTTCCAGTCGTTCCATGTCCTGGTCCATCCACAGGTTTTGAAACTATGTCCTGGACTCTGAGGCCTAGCTCATTAATGTGCCCACACTACCTTATCTTTACAGGCAGCTGGTAGTTCAGTTCCAGTTTTGCTGCTTATCCTTGATTCTGATTTATCTGGGTCAGACCCATTTATCTCTTGAAGTTGACTTTCCTCCAGATCATTATTCTTCCTCTGGATTTCTCTGTGCTATGTTCTGAAGTGAACCTACCCTTAGCCTGCAATGATCACTGTCCCTTACACCTTCTCTCACTTGATTTATCGGCCACCTCATGTTCAAGAATCCTCTCTAGCACAACCTTCTTTCCCAGGGCAGCTGCTGCAGAAATTCCTTCCCTACATCCCCTGGGAACTCTTGCCCCTCTCTGCTGGGTACACCACGACTATCCCGGTCTATACTTGGATAATTAAAGTCCCCCCCTCCCTGCAATTAATTTATCAATCCGGCAATAAATCACCACCATCATCATCAGAAAAACAGCAAGTTTTGGTAGGTCTGGAAGTATCCATGGGGAGAGAACCAGAGTGAATGTTTAGGTCCACGACTTCTCATTGCTGATGGAATTGGATTGCTTTATGATGTTGCATCTAGTTTAATTGTCTGGTTTGATCTGTAGGTGTGTGGCACGAACAACATGACGTACAGAAACCCTTGTGAATTCTTTGCTTCTAAATGTCTTCTTGAAGAAACCGAGGAAGAACATAACATCCACCTGGACTACATGGGACCCTGCAAATGTAGGTTTAAATTGTTTGCAAAGTAAATAAAATCCATCACTATTGACCATCGCTATACAATGGTGACCCACGGATTGTCCTATTCTGATTCTTCCATATCTAGAAAAATACATTTGCAATGTTATTAATAGTGCATGAGTTACATCACAGCAAGTCTTGTGGTACAGTGGGTAGTGTCCCTGTCTCTGAGCTAGAGCTCAGTGTTTGACTACCACCTTGGAACTGTGAAAGCCACATCACTGGAAATAATTAGATGGTTAGTTTGTTGAGTGAAAATTTGCTGGATTTCCTACATTACAACAGTGAGCACACTATATAAATGCAAACCTTTCTTTTATGTTCCACTGATAAAGCTCACAGCTTTTGTAGGTAGCTGAAACAGGAACCTGAAAGATACATCCAAACATGAATCAGACAGACCTGTTCGCATCTGCACCATTTAACAGCAGACTGAGGATTGAATTGATCCAATTTATTTGCAAAGATATTAATTAGCTAATGCAGGATGGGGCAGTATCACTGGGGAGGTTTGTTTTGCATTGTGTGTGAAACAGAAAGAGAACTGAAATTTGATTTTGTTTGGTCCTGTTCAGACATCGCTCCATGTGTGGACAATGAACTGAATGAGTTCCCTCTACGTTTACGTGATTGGTTGAAAAACATTCTGATCCACGTGTATGAACAATCCCCTGGCCTCCTGTCTCAGAAAGAGAGAACAGCTGTAAGGGAAATTCTGTATCCTTCCAACAACTATGCAGCATTTTTCTATGCACTGAATGTTAATTTGGAAACTGTTACAATCTAGAATGCATTGTCTTAAGCAAAATTAGTGGCAATTTTAAAAAATGACTTGGTTAAAATTTTGCCGGGGATAAATTTATGGACTTCTGGTGAAGAAGGGAGGTGAGGGAACTAATTGGGAAGATCTTTCAAAGAGTTGCCATAGAGAGGATGGCTTGAATGGCCTCCACCTGCATTATCGTTATTAAAGGATCATTCGAGGACCAGGAACAATCGGGTAATGATTTGGTAAAATACAATCCCCAATTATGTTTAGCTTCATGAGAAAAGTTAAATAATTCAAACTCTTGACCAAATCAGCTTTCTACTTGGCAGTGGGCTGGAATATCCAGGAAGTGCAGACTGCCCGCTGTGGGAATGAGACCCTGGAATAATGTAACTCCATTTGGGTACTTTCTACCTGGAAGGGATGCTGTCATGGACAAGGGCAGGAGCAGTCTGTTTGGTTCAGGTCCATGCTGGGGAAATGATGACTCTGGGTGGGATGGTGAGGAGTTATCCTCCTGAGCTCACCCTGACTGTGGGTCAGTCCCCTAACAGCCCTATCCCATTGACACCCCAACCAGACAGCTGCTCCCTCCCCCCCACTGTACTGGCTTGTCACAACTCTGTGTCCCTCGCTGGTTATCAGGCACTCAATGCGGCTAGTGTCGTGGTAACATTGCTTGGTTAGTAATCCAGTAAGATCAGCCTAAAGCTCTGGGGACATTGAGTTCAAATCCTGCCATGGCAGCAGGTAGAAATTAATAAAACCTGAAAGTGAAAACTTGCCTCACTGATGATGACCATGAAACCACCATTAATTCTCATCAAAGCCTGTCCTGTTTGCTGGTGTCCTTCAGAGAAGGGAATCTGCCAGCCTCCATGTGACTCCTGGTCCAGTGCAATGTAGTTGCTGTCTGTAATAGCAGCTGAAATCTGGTTTTGTAATATTCAATCTTTTACCAACCCCGGGAATTCAGGCACTGAGCCCCAGCAGCTGAAAATGTGTTGCTGGAAAAGCGCAGCAGGTCAGGCAGCGTCCAAGGAACAGGAGAATCGACATTTCGGGCATGAGCCCTTCTTCAGGAATGAGGTAAGTGTGTCATCTTAGCCTGCTGGACACACTTTCCTCATTCCTGAAGATGGGTTTATGCCCGAAACGTCGATTCTCCTGCTCCTTGGACGCTGCCTGACCTGCTGCGCTTTTCCAGCAACACATTTTCAGCTCTGATCTCCAGCACCTGCCGTCCTCACTTTCTCCAGTGAGCCCCAGCACACACTGTCAGAGGACCCCTTCTGATCCAAACCTCCTTCATGGCTGATTGTGATGTGGAATGCCCTGCAGTAACAAAACTGAACAATCATATCCATATGTCTTTTCCTAGATCCAGGAAATCTACGATGATGAGCAACGTCTTCAACCTGGAGATTACTCTCTTGCCCAGCTCTCTGATGACTTCAATCAGAATTACCATATGTACATCTACCCAGTTCACTGGCAGTTCCAGCAGTTAGACCAGCATCCCATTGATGGGTAAAGTTGGATTCACCTTCTATTACGGTTTTTTTAAATTTTTAAATCAATGAATCTAATGTGATAATACTCATTTAATGAATGCAAAGGACTTGGAGTGTAGCTGGATATGTTGTCTCTGTATCAAGATCCATCTGTCTTTTACAATTACAGCTTCTTGGAAGAAAGGCTTCCTTTACCCTGACCTTCCTTAGATTTATAACAAACGCAGAGAGTGCAGAGAGAAGGAGAGTTACCATTTTGAGTCTGGTCAAATCTCCAGCCTGCGCAGTATTTTGCTTGCCTTGGAGATCTAGATGATATCTATAGAAGCCATTCCTGATGAAGGGCTTATGCTCCTCAGAGGCTGCTTGACCTGCTGTGCTTTTCCAGCACCACGCTCTCAACTCTGATCTCCAGTATCTCTAGGCCTCATTTTCTATTTGGAGATGTAGCCAACTTTGTCCATCATGAAAACTCAGTTTATTCAAATATTCATCTTTCTTGAAAGCTGTGACTGTTAGTGACAGATGTCAAACCACACTTGAGCACAGTTCCCCATTTAGCCAATCAAAATGGAAGCTGACAAAACAGTTAATGCCTTTGTCTTTCAGCGTCCTTTCCCACTCAGAACTGGCACCTCTCCGGACCACATTAATTCCCTTGGAACACTGCACAGCAGACTTCTTTAAAGGCTGTGACTTTGACAAAGACAGAGGCGTCTCTCTGAGAGAATGGGGCACGTGCTTTGGCATCAAAGAAGGTGGGGGCATTTATCAGGTAAACCAAGGTTTATAAGTGGGGACAGGAGGGTAGGCCACACGCAGAAGTCATTAGGGAAAGACATTCAGAGTGAGTTTGTGTTGTATGTGTTTCTGTGTGTGTGTGTGAGTGTGAGTGTGTGTATGTGTGAGTATGTGTGTGTATGTGAGTTTACATGTGTGTGTGTGAGTATGTGTGTGTGTGTGTGTGTATGTGAGTTTACATGTGTGTGTGTGTATGTGAGTTTACATGTGTGTGTGTCTGTGTGAGTATGTGTGTGTGTGTGTGTGTGAGTTTGCGTGTGTGTCTGTGTGAGTATGTGTGTGTGTGTGTGAGTTTACATGTGTGTGTGTCTGTGTGAGTATGTGTGTGTGTGTGTGTGTGAGTTTGCGTGTGTGTCTGTGTGAGTATGTGTGAGTGTGTGTGTGTGTGAGTTTGCGTGTGTGTCTGTGTGAGTATGTGTGTGTGTGTGTGTGTGAGTTTGCGTGTGTGTCTGTGTGAGTGTGTGAGTGTGTGTCTGTGTGAGGATGTGTGTGTGTGTGTGTGTGTGAGTTTGCGTGTGTGTCTGTGTGAGTATGTGTGTGTGTGTCTGTGTGAGTATGTGTGTGTGTGTGTGTGAGTTTGCGTGTGTGTCTGTGTGAGTATGTGTGTGTGTGTGTGTGTATGTGAGTTTACATGTGTGTGTGTCTGTGTGAGTATGTGTGTGTCAGTATGTGTGTGTGTCTGTGCAAGAATGTGTGAGTCTCTGTATGTTGCGGCGTTTGGGGGGGGGGGGGGTGGGGGATGGCCTCAGTGGGTGTGGACTGAGCTGAGGTTGTTGGAAAGGTTAAGGCTGATAGAATGAAATGAATTAGAAAACTGTAAAATTTAGTGGAGGGGGTGCGTGAGTGTGGGAGATATTGGGAAGTTGTAGAAATTTAAAAGGAATACAGTGAGGCTATCAGGGGATTTGAACATGAGGATAAATAGATGAGACACAAAGGGACAAGCAAGATGTTGAATGCGATGTATGGATTGGATCAGACATAGACTGTGGAGTTTGGGCAAACTGAAACTCGCAGAGGCTGAAGAATGGGAAGTTATTGAGGAGAGCATTGGAATAGTCAATGAATCGGTGACCAAGCCATCAAGGAGGACTCCAGCAGCTGAAAGATCATTGCTGGCAACTTCTACTCGAGATGAGATTGGGTGGTTTCACAGTTGGAAGATTCGCTCAGGGTGATAGGAATAGAATTGAAAGAAACCAGTGGAACCTCTTATTGAAAGTTGACTATTCTTTCTGTTGCAGAGGATATTAATCCCAACTTTATCTTCTAAGATGCTGACTAGCTGCACTCAGGAGGGTTTTGGACATCTGACAGTCTTTGATCTATCTAGATGCTACTGATGGACAGTTAATATCACCTTCATCACTGGAAATATTCAAACAAAAACATCCCTTTTTTTTGAAATTTCGATAAGTTCATTTCATTTGGGGTCATGAGACTTTCCGGTATTATATAGAATAGGTAATTACAAAATCCTGACCAATCCTCAAGGACCTTTGTGAATTTCCCAGGTTGGTTGAACATCTGGAAGAATTGTAGCAGTAACTATTATTAACATCAGTAACTATTATTCACATCACTATTATTAACATCATTAGCTAGTAAATATCAGGGCACTTTGGTTTGGTGTAGCATCCATACAGGATCATCAAAGACATGGGTATCCCTATTAGAGGGCACTACCACAGTATCCATCTCGACAAGTTTTTATATGAATATAATTGTAGATGTATGTGAGCATTTTAAAGAGTTGTTTCTGTAATGAATGGAACTTGATTTGATTTGTGTAGATTGCTTGTGTCTGCTCTTGTTAAGCCTATTTGATAAACTCTACTTACTTCCAATAAAATGCTTTGGACAAACATCTTTCTCAGGAGTGATTGAATTGTTTGGATATGGCTCCATTGGGAATGTTGTAAAGATCCCAGACTTCACACAAGGGAAGTTTACGTAACAGAATCCCAGATGGTGTGGTCTTCAGATTCTCAAAGTAATTCAGAGGATAAATACACTAGCCCATGGCTTTGCTGGATTGTCCAGAATCGCCAATTTAATTGATTTGTGCTAATTTAGATGTTCTCAAACAAGACAATAGAGTCAAAAACAGAGATTGCTGGGAAGGCTCAGCAGATCTGGCAGCATCTGTGAACAGAAATTAGAGTGAACATTACCAGTCTGGTAGCCCTTCCTGAGAACAATAGAGACAGTTAGGTTCCACAATTATCTCCAGCCATAAAAAAGATGTCTTTATTTTCAAATTAGAAAACCTTACTTAACCAATTTCATTGAATTAATTCAAAGAGAGTAGGTACAGATAACACAGTAGGTGGGATACATGAAGAATTCCAAAACGGTTTTGGTGAAGTATGATAGAATAGGCCAATGTAAAATGTCAAAATTTACTCAAGTAAGGATGAGTGGCGAGATGATTGGCCAACTGGGCCAAGACAGAAATAAAGACGAAGGGAAAAGGGTAAAACTTTTCAGCTGTAGAGTGGCTCAGTGGTTAGCACTACTGCCTCACAGCACCAGGGACCTTGGTTCAACTCCAGCCTCAGGTAACTGTCTGTGTGGAGTATGCACATTCTCTCCATGTCTGTGTGGGTTTCCTCCCACAATCCAATGATGTGCAGGTTAGGTGGATTGGCCATGCTAAATTGCCCATTGTGTTCAGGGATGTGTAGGCTAGATGGGTTAGCTGTGGGAAATGTGGGTTACAGAGATGGGGTAGGTCTGGTTGGAATGCTCTTTGGAGAGTCAGTGTGGACTTGATGAGCCAAATGATCTGATTCCATGCTATAGGGATTCTGCGTTGCTCAGTTCCTGCCCAAGTAGCACTGATTGACAGTGCCTCTGGGAAGTGTGGCCCAGAGGGGTCAATTAGATTTTGGAACTAAAAAGACAGTGGATATTACCCAGGTGATTATAAATGGTGAGGAGTGAAGCAGAGGATAACGCTGCGGCTGTACATAATATCGCATGGACAGTAGGGGGCAGTTTACCAGGACCTTCTCAAGAGCAATAATATTTCCAGTCAGCAATTCTCCCACCCAAACAACAAATAACTGAAATTACAAGAGGAAATGAATGAACTTGCAAAAATTTGAAAAATGAAATTCAATATCAATAAATATCAGCTCTTATATTTTGGGAAGAAATTATTATGTTTACATCCGACCTATAAAGGAAGAATCGAAATGGCGTGGAGGAGCAGAGGGTCAGAGGTCACCTTTATGCAAATCACTAAAATACATCACACATTTCAAAAGTGTCAGGGCAAAAGCAAACCAAGCATTGGACTTTATTTCTCTCCATTTGCCTGGATGGCTGCAGCTCCAATACTCAACACCGCACAGACCACTTGTTTCATAGCACCTTCCAGAACTACGGCCACTTCCGTCGAGAAGGACAAGGGCAGCAGACACACGGGAACACCATCCTCTGCAAGTTTCCCTCCAAGCCCCTCACCAACCTGCCTTGGAAACATATTACCATTCCTTCAGTGTCACTGAGTCAAAATCCTGGAATCCCCTCCCTAAGGGCATGGTGGGTCTACCTACAGCACATGGACTGCAGTGGGTCAAGAAGGCAGCTCACCCCCACCTTCTCAAGGGGCAACTAGGGACAGGTATATCCCATGAAAGAATGAAGTAACTTAAAACATGAACATCCAAAGCAATGAAAAAGGATCACGTTTGTCACTGGGAGTAAGTGAAGGGCAGCAGTTAACACAAAAGTAAGTCACAAGATCTATACTGATTTGGACAAGATATTTTAAAGAATTTATTAGCATTAAAAAGACCCAGACTTTGTGGTTGGTTATTACCCAGTAATTTTGGTTATCTTACACGTACACAGTAAACAAGCTGATGTCAGTCTTCTTCTGCTGTTCTTGGGAGCAGGTGAAGTCACTACAGATGACAAACTTTGGAACTGATTTCCTGAGCATTTTTACTCAACAATTCCCTTATTGACAGGTTGAGACAGAGAGAGTGATGTACTGGCAATGTCATTGGCTGGTCATCCGGAAGCTGAGGCCGATGCCTCAGAGACATAGTGACTGGACAGATGTAAAATCAGGAACTGGAAACTCAGTCAGGACAACCAATATTGTTCAAACATCTCATGGAATATCAATGTACACAAGGTACAGGGGACCAGATGAAAGTGGGAGGACCACAGCAAGTCAGAGTCACTCTGCTTGGGTTTAAATTTAAACAACGACAGACATGTTAGTTGTCAATCAGCATGAGTGAGTGCACTCTCCATGGCAATGCCTTGAGCAGACTCCATTCACCAACTAATCAGCACTCTCCTCTCATGCATATAAATGTCTTTCTGGGAATCGGTTTAGCGCAGTTGGCTGTATTGTTGGTTGGCAGAGCAGGTGTGATACTAACAGCATGGGTTCAATTCCCATCAGCGGTTGGAGGTTATCATGAAGGACTCTCCTTCTCAACCTCTTCCCTCCCCCGAGGTTTGGTGGCCCTCAGGTTAAATCACCACCAGTCACCTTTCTCTAATGAGAGAGAATCCCCTATGATCTGGTAAGATTGTGGTGACACCACAACAAAACTGTTTTTCCCTTGAATTGATATTCTTGTGAACTGTCCTGCTGAGTGCAAAAACGGAAGCTTTGTCAGAAATCTGCCTTTGCTCAGCCATATTGGTATATTGTTGACAATTTGGTGTCAATGTAGAACAATGTAATTGGCTCACAATAGAAGTCAGCTGGGTCACATGACTGCTGCAACGTTCAATATTAGCCGACAGTCAGTAGGGAGAGGTAGTACTGAGCAGCAATTGGACTGGGTTAAAAACTGGGGGAGGGGAGACACACCTCCTGAAATCTTTGTACAGTCTTAGAGGGACCCATGGCAATTGACAGCAGGTACCAGGAGTCTATGGCAGAGGGTGGCAGTGCCAGGGAGCAGCAGTTTGACCTGCCGGTGAACCTCAGAGGTCTCTGGTTTTGCCCTGTCAGAGTTGCCCTTGCCCATTGAGTTGTCAGGAAAACAGGAGAGCACACTGAGGCCGCTCGGCAGACAGCCAATCCTCTCCAGAGCTCACAATAGACTGCCTCTGCTCACATGGTCAAACACCTTGGGATCAAAGAGGTGGATGGACAGCAGCAATCTTTATCCACAGTGTTGCTCTTACATCGAGCTGCCCCAGACTGCTCAGGATTGTAGAATAACCAGTTCTGAAACTGCCCCAAGATCCCACCTGGATGGACCCGACCGGGGCCTGCAGTCTGACCTGAGAAACAGAATCAGAACCAAGCTGCTGCTGCCCAGCACCGAGGGAGCTACCCCAGGAGCGGCTGTAATCACTGGGGCCACTCCTGTCCTTGTACAGAGTCAGTCTCTGCCTCCTGCCCAGCCCCGTCTCCAGCAGAGAGACAGCAAACTGGCTCTAGATGCTACAGGACAGTCAGATCCCTGGAGAAACTCAGCAGGTCTGGCAGCATCTGTGGAGAGAAAAACAAAGTTAACATTTCAGACCCAGTGAGTCTTCTTCAGAACTGACTGGGAAAAGGTTGGCGTTTCTGCTGAAGGTGGGGTGGGGTAGGTGGAGTGGGGTAGGTGGAGGTGGATCCCAGAGAGAGACAGAGAGTACAGCCATTGGGCAATTCAAGGAACAGTTAAATGTGGTGAATGGGGACCGTTAGTGGCTGACAATGGGTTGTGTGTGGTAGAAGCACCATGAGTTAACAAAGCCTGGGGTACGGGGGCTGGGGTAAGGACATGCGGGGAGGTATCTCAAGCCCTGAAGTTGTTGAACTCGACATTGAGTCCAGAATACTGCAGAGTTCCCAAGTAGGAAATGAGGTGCTGTTCTTCCAGCATGCGCTGAGATTTGTTGGAACACTGCAGCAAGCCTGAGACAGAGACGTTGCTGAGCTCCTAACCATGCCTCCACCCCCCACCCCCCCAAATTGCATATTGACTATCCCTTCTGCCCTTCCACTTTCCGAACATTTTGTACTCAGTTTTAATGGTGTCAGTTTTATCCCTTGGCACCACCACCTCAATGAATTTTGGGAACGATGTGACTTTGAACTGTTTTTCCATTACCTTCCCCTCCATGCCCATTTCTTTGGGCAAGAGTCCTCTCCCCGTCTCACAGATCTCTTCACCCAACTCCTACACACTCCCTCCACCTGGATGCCTCCTCTTGGCCTTTTACCTACTCTTGACCTGTTCGAGAACTGTCAACATGACATCGATCACCTTAATTTCTGTACCTGCCTCATTCATTCCAACCTCTCTCCCTCAGAGCTGACTGTACACTGTGCTCTCACCTCCAACCCTGACTATGTAATCAAGCCCGCCAATCAGAATGGTGCTACTGCTGTCCTCTTCCCTCCCACAAATAGGGTCCCCCTAGCGTCCCACCAGCATCCACACCCAAAGTATCATTAGCCACAATTTCCACCCCCTCCAGTGTGATGCCACCACCAGGGATAATCCCTTCCCTTGCCTTGTCAGCCTTCTGCAGGAACCATTCCCTCCGGGACACCTTGATCCATGTTCCTAGTTCATTCCCAAGACCTTCCCCCCACCTCATGACACTTTATTCAACCACAGGAGGTGTAACATCTGCCTGTTTACGCTTTCCCTCCTCAGTATCGAAGACCCAAGACATATCTCCAGGTGAAGCAGTCTAGTCGACTCAATCTAGTCAACTGTCTTCACTGCTCACAATGAGGACTTCTACACCGGGAGACAAAATGCTGCCTGTGTCACCGTTTTACAGAACACCTTTATTCTGTCTGCAAAAATGGCCCTGACCTTTAAAATATCTTATTTAGTATATCCCAGGACACTCTGGAAGGTTGGGGAGGAAATTGCAGAAATGTTTGCATCATCTATAACTATGGGCAAGGTGCTGAATGGCTGGAGAGTGGCTAATTGTTGAAGAAGGAATGTAAGTAGAAGCCTGGGAACTAGGCCTGTGAGTCTGACTGCAGGGGTGGGTAAGTTGTTGGAGGGGATTCTGAAAGATAGGATTTATATACATTTGGAGGCGAGGAATGAATAGGGATAGTCAGCTTGGCTTTGTGCAAGGGAAATCATGTCACCCAAACTTGAGTTTTTTGAGCAAGTAACCAAGATGATTAAGGGAGGGCAGAGCTGTAGGTATCGTTTCCTTGGATTTTAGCCTTTGGCAAGATTCCACATGGTAGATTAATTAGTAGCTAGATCACATGGGATTCAGGGGGAGCTTGCCAGTTGGATACAAAATTAGCTTAACAGCAGGAGGCAGGGGTGGTGGTGGAGGGCTGTTTTCAGGACTGGAGGCCTGTGACCAGTGGGATTGGTGCTGGGTCCACTTTTGTTTAACTTTTATATAAAACAATATGGATGAGAATAGAAGAGGTATGGTTAGTGAGTTTGCAAATGACATCAAGATTAGTGGGTATGGTGGACAGTGAAGGTGATCCAAGATTACAATGGGATCTTGATCAATTGGGCCAATGGGTTGAGGAGTGGGAGATACAGTTGAAATTTGGACAAATGTAAGGTATTGTATTTCGGTAAAACAAACAAAGGCAGGGCTTATATAGTTAAAAAGGTAAAAACAATGACTGCAGATGCTGAAAATCACTGCTCGTTGGATGCTGCCTGAACTGCTGTGCTCTTCCAGCACCACTAATCCAGTATTATACAGTTAAAAGTCAGGCCTTGGACAGTGTGGTAGAGAAGTGAGACCGAGGGGTTCAGGGACATAATTCTTTGCAGGGTCTATCGCATATAGATAAAGTGGTTAAGGCATTTGGCACACTTGCCTTCATTGCTCAGAGTGGAGGAGTTGGGATGTTATGTTGAGGTTGTACAGGGCATTGGTGAGACTTGTTATGGAGAATTATATGCAGCTTTGGTCTCCCTGTTATAGGAAGGATATTATTAAGCTGGAGAGGGTTCCAAAGAGATAGACCTGGATGTTACTGGGATTGGGGGGATTTTGAGTTATAAGGGGAGGCTAGATAGCCTGGGACTTTTTTTTTGACTAGAACGTAGGAGGTTGAGACCTTAGAGATTTATAAAATCACGAGAGGGATAGATAGGGTGAATTCCCTAGGGTGGGGGGCTTCAAAACTAGAGGACATATTTTTAAGGTGAGAGGAGAAAGATTAAAAGATGACAGGAGACACCTTTTTTTTATACAGAGAATGGTCTATGTGTGGGATGAACTTCCAGAGGAAACGTTGGATATGGGTACAGTTACAATGTTTAAAAGACACGTCGATAAATACACGTAGTTCTTCGATAATGTGATGGTTGCATTTTTGTGCAACCCTACACTATATAAAAATTATGCACTTACAATTGGCAGTGCAATCGCATTATAGCCCAAACGTTTTAAATGTTTGTGCTTTAGATACAACATTCCCTGCTCGCCAATCATGTTATAGGCAATTCATGTTGACAAAACAAATGTTATAGCAAAGACCTGTACATGAATAAGATAAATTTGGTGGGATATGGGCCAAGCGCTGGCAGATAGCACGAGTTCAGCTTGTGATTATTTAGACCAAAGGGTGCATTTCCATGCTGTATGACTCTACCAACATATTTTCAGAGCAACATCTCTGTCTCAAGCTTGCTGCAGTGCTCCATGAAGTTTAGTGCAAACTCAAAGAACAGTATCTCATTTTCCACCTAGGGATCCTGCAGTCTTCAGGGACAAAGTTAGGATGACTGTAGAGTTCAACAATTTTCATGTCCTTGCCCCAAACCCCACACACACACCAGGCCTTGTCATCACATGGGCTGCTACCACACAACCTAATGTCAACCACTAACAATCCCCATTAGCAGCTATTCATTCTCCCAGGCTGACCATCAGTCATTTCTTAGTCTGTCTAACTGCTTCTCTCTCTCCCCAGGCTACATCTGCACCTATTAGATTAGATTAGATTACTTACAGTGTGGAAACAGGCCCTTCGGCCCAACAAGCCCACACCGCCCCACCAAAGCGCAACCCACCCATACCCCTACATTTACCCCTTACCTAACACTACAGGCAATTTATCATGGCCAATTCACCTGACCTGCACATTTTTGGACTGTGGGAGGAAACCGGAGCACCCGGAGGAAACCCACGCAGACACGGGGAGAACGTGCAAACTCCACAGTCAGTCGCCTGAGGCGGGAATTGAACCCGGGTCTCTGGCGCTGTGACGCAGCAGTGCACACCACTGTGCCACCCCCCATTGTTTACTGCTTCGCCTCTTTCCCCACCCCATCCTCAGCTTACATACCAACCTTTTCCTAGCTACAATTAGCTCATTAGACCAGAAACATTAACTGTTTTCTCTCCACAGATGGTGTCAGATCTGCTGAGTTTCTCCAGCAGTGTGTTTTGGATTTCGAGCATCCGCAGTTCTTTGGGTTTGTTTTTTGCGTGTCAGCTCCGTGTGCTGGGGGGGGGGGGGGGGAAAGAGAAGGATCAGTTCAGGTGGAGGTGCAGTGCCTGCAGCTTTGTCTGTACAGAGTTGATAGCTTTGTGAAACACCTCCACCCTGCATTCAATATGCCGCCCTGCTATGAAATGTGGGCAAAGGTGTTAGGAATTCCTTCTGACAGCACTCTCTCTGGAACACATCTCAAGGTGGTACTTCACTGATCTCGCCACCTATTTATTATCATTAATGTTGAAACTCATGTTTGTTTTCAATGCAGCATTTTACTTCATTGATGCACCTACGGCCTTTTGATTAGATCCTGTTATACATGCCCTCACAATCCCTGACTCTCAGGTCATGTGCATTTTTTTCAACAGTTATAACAAGTAATGTTACAATATCAGATGTTACTATTGAACAAGTCAGGTATGAGTCTGAAAACTGGTTTATTAAATCATATTTGGTCCCCACTGAAATACAAGCACACATGCAGATTTGGTTTTATCAAAAAACAAAAGTTTCTTATGCAAAAGAAATTAAGATAGAATAAAACAAACAATTTATATATGTTTGAAAGATTTCAAAACACATGGTAAAGTTCCATCTATTCCTAATACTATAATTTTACACTAACTAAATAGCTGAGAGTGTAACCTTATCTTTCATGTCTATAACTGACTTAACTGTTGCTTTCAATTTCGGTTGAATGTCCGATACCATCGTTTCATTATTCACACAATTGAACGCTGAAGGGGTTATTTGAAGCTAAGAAAGTCAGAGTTCTAACCAAACACTTCTGGGTTGGAATTCCAAACTGAAAGCCTTACACTGAGCTAACCGATGTTCCAAACTTTCTGAACGAACTCCCTGCTCTAAGAGAAATGTTCTTATTATGAACTTCAAATAAGACTCTCCAAGCTACGGCGGTTTCCTCCAAAAACAAAAGAAAATCAATTACCAATCCTGCTAAACCAAAAGCAAATTCATGCTTTTCAATGTTTCACTGTCCCACTCAAAAACTCTCATTATGCAAATAAATTCTCACTATCACTCTAGGGTCTCACAACCTTTCAAAAAAAAAGCTCCAGAAATTATGACATATTCATCATTAAACCCCCTCATGCATACAAACCAAAACCAATATGCCACTAGTTAAAAATTCAAATTCCAAAATATATGATTTTCAAATTTCACACCTTCCATCACAGTAGTCATTGGCACACCCACCGATCAGTGTTTGACTTTAGTTAAAGGAACTCCGTAGAGGTTTCTGCCTTGCATTTCTTTCAAAATAAAGACTATGATGCTTGACATTAATTTAGTCCCAGACCAGTCAACACTTTCCTAATCTTGCTTCTGATATGTTGGGGATGTAATATTGTAGATTCCTGAATCCTCAAAAGGTTTTAGAAGTGGAATGATTCTTGTCAGATGGGAAATTAAAAGTCAGTGGGGGGGGGGTAGATGGAAAAGTGGAATTCAAAACACAAGTCAGTCACAATCTTACCGAATAGCAGAGCAGATGCAAGGGGATCACAGTAGTTTATTTTTGTTCCTATTTCATAAATACATACATGTCTTAAAGGGTGGGAGAGGGTGGCCCAGATCTGGTTGCCCAGTTCTTAGAGTGGATGCCAACTTATCCACCACATCATCTAGCCCAGGAACCGCCTCTCTAATAAGCAAACCCACAAATACTGAAAGTTCAAGCACAAATCTTAGGGAGAGGCCACAAGTTTGCATTTAAAAAACAATTTTTACAGTACTACCCTAATTCTAGTCCTACAAATACTCAGAATAAAAAGTACAGCTTTTAAATGTATATTTAAGGATTGCATAAGTAAAAGACATTTGTGATACCTCATCTCAATGTTTACGAATCTGATCGATTTTAGGAGTGAACTGTAAGAATGAGCACACCTATCCACTCCCAAAAGTTACTGGTCACAAGATGCACTCCTTCACGTCTAGACAAAAAGCATGCTTTGCACAATGAAATAACTACTATAAACTCATTCCTGTGGCTACACTGGCAGACAGCTGTTTGCCTAGCACTAATAGAAGCAGTTCAGTACATTGTATTTTGCAGTGTATGTAGTCTGGGCAATGTCTGGGATTGTGTGGTGGCAACATTAACTCCACAGCTGACACAGGAATACCATCACTTCTGAACTGCCCTCCAAATCTCTCCCCATACTCAGGTTGAAATATATCATAGTCACTGGGACAAAATTCTGGAACTCCCTAACAGCAGCATGGGAAACTCTACAACCCAAAATTGCAATGGTTCAACTATGTTCTCAAGAGCAATTAGTGACAGATGAGAAAATGGGCATGGATAAGGTAAAAGACAAGATCTTTTCCCTGGGTGGGGAGTCCAGAACTAGAAGGCATAGGTTTACAGTGAAAGGGAAAAGATTTAAAAGGGAACCAAGGGGCAACTTTTTCCACATAGAGTGTGGTGCGCATATGGAATTTGCTGCCAGAAGAAGTGGAGGAAGTTGGTACAATTACCACATTTAAAAGGCATCTGGTTGGGTATATGAATAGGAAGGATTGAGAGAGAGCTATCAGTGAAGTGCTGGCAATGGGACTAGATTAATTTCGGACATCTGGTCAGCATGGATGATTTGGACCAAAGGGTCTATTTCCGTGCTATACATCCCTGCTAAAGAATATGCTGAGGTCACTGGTTTGAAAGTTGCTGAAGGTTTTACAGAGATTTTGCAGTAGCTATGAAAATGGCCAGCCCCTAGGACTGAGAGGAAAGACCTCCAACAATCTTAGTCATCTGCCTATGTATAACTTCTCCAAGCAGAGAGTTTCCTCAGATTCCCATTGACTCGGATGCTGCTAGGGCTGCTTAATCTCACTCTTGGTTAAAACTGTCAAGGGCAGGCACTCTACTTGCACCTCTGGAGTTCAACTCTGATGCACATTCAGATCAAGACAGTAATGAACTGTGGACTGAATATTTCTAGCAGAAGTTAAGCAGTAAGCTGCTGCAGGTGAACATCACTTGGTAGTGTTGTCAATGCTACCCTCTATTTTCCAGCAGACCTGCAGGACTTGCTTGAACAATCTTCCACATTGTCAGGCAGCAGACGACAGTGATGTAGTGGATTGGATGCGCTGTTAGGGGGAACTCACTTGACTGTCTGCTGATCAGCATGTAGTCCTGTACTGTAGCTTCACCAAACTGACAATTCACTTGCAGCTCGGTATGGTGCAGCTCCTGTTGTGGTCTCCTAATCCTTGTTCAGCCAGGGTGATCCATGGGCTCAATGGCAATGCCAGGAGATGGATATATTCTGCACCAGGAGATCAGGTTATGACAAACCAATTCTGCAGCTGGGGATCCACAGCACCTCATGGATGCTCAGACCTGATGCACTGCTTTGAACTGATAGATCGTTCCTGAAACTTTAAATGTGGACAGATTGGAAAAGTTGGGGCTGTTTAAGGTTATGTGAAAAAGAGTCTAGTTGGTAAGGACAATGTTCCCACTAGTGAAAAGACACTCTTAAAAAGCACAGATTTACAATAATTAGCAGAAGCAGCAAGAACAATAAATGTTCATGCAGCTGGTGACTGGAATCCAGAATATGCTGCCTAGAACATGGTGGAGGCAAAGAGCTATTACATTACTATCTGAAAAGGAAAAATGTGCAGGGTTACAGGGAGAAGGCAAGGGAGTGATACCAGGTAAATGGTTCCTTCAGAGAGTCAGCACAAACATCATGATGGGCTAAACTGTCTCCTTCTGTGTTGTATCCCTGGTGACAGTAAAATACCTTCAGATACGGAGATGAGGTTAAAACATTAACACTAAGCTACCAAAGAAGACACAAGGACAGGTGAGTTAAAGCTTGGTCCATGACTCTGGTTTTGAGTGCGAGGCGAACAGCTGGAGAAATTGAGAGGATTTGTTATTAGGGTTCAGGCAGCTGAATGCCAAGGCTGGAATAACAAATATCAGGGATGTGCAAATAGCCAGGAATCTCCTTGTTACTCGATGTAAACAGTAAAATGTGCAGTCAGCAGTTCAGTAGGCAGTGCAATTATTAAAATCTCTTGCATTCTGTTTGGAAACCATTCACATCAGGTTAATCACTTTGTAATCCCGGTCAAATCCAAAAGTAAATAACATTCCAATAAACCAGATATATTTATTGTACAACAATAATTTGATTCTGTTAAACCTCTAATGGGACAGAATGTTATAAAATTCCATTGCACGAAACTATTGAAAACATTTATCTGAAATGTCCTAGATATGAACTTTATTTCCAAAACACAATTACATTCTCTATAAAGTGTACTATGTTGCTCTATTCCAATTTGGCATAACAGCCAATAAATTATATAAATCATACAGGATCTTATTTCTCTGCAATACAACTGATAGATGTAGAAATAAATCTGTCTGCGGTATTATCAGCAAATAATTAACATCAATGCAATACCTGTAATTCCAAACTGTTCAAATGTTGTTCAGTTATTGACTTTCCTGCATACATTTCCATGCTTGGTTGGGTTTGAGGGACAGAACACAGTTTCTGAACAATGTAAAGGCACACTAAATCCTCTGAGTGACAGGCTGATGCAAATCAGGGCGATGACTGTTCAGGTGCTTCCCAGCACATGGCCTCAATTCAGAAAGGCCAGTGAACGGTCACTTACCTGCAGATCGTCACTGAAGAGACAACGCCCCATCTTAATGCAGAGGTCGGAAAGGTAGATGGCCCACACTTCTCTCCTACAACAACACACTGCTCTTATACTATTCAGATATAGCAGCTTAGGTAAAATCAGTGACATTACTGGTAAAAGGCAGCTATTAAGATTCAAATCAATCAGTTCTCACAGAAGAGTTGTGGGAGACATCTAGCTGCCCAGATTCCTAATATGACATTTTGCCATTTTTTCCAAGGGCTGCTTTTAAACTCAGGTTGGTCTGCAACCTCTCACAATAATGCATTCTCTCGATAATACAACATATTGCAACACTGGGTCAGGTTATCCAGGTGTAACTGTAGACTAAAGCTGGTGAGCTACACTTCACTCCTGCAATAAGTATGTGCTTAGTGTACCATGAGGGAATGCTTTTAATTTTTTTCCCTTAAATGGAGAAAAACAACTTTGCTTTGTTAAAATTTTAATACTTTAAAAAATGAAAAGTTTCTTTCCTAGCCAGTAAGTGAACCTTTGCAACTGGTAGAAGATACAATTAAACGGATTTCAAAGCCCCCATCCAAAAAGAAAAAAACAAAACATTGTGAACTCTTTCGACATTCTGCATTGTGGTAATAGGAGCTTGGACCTCCTTTCCATTTTATTTCCTTATTCTGCCTGTATATCATCGCTATGCAATTAGTTTGGATCATCATCATCATCATCATCATCTTCTTGGTCAGCAGACTCCAGGTCATCTTCATCCTCAACCTGTCCAAAACAAGCAACATTGTTCACCATCACATTCTACACCTGATTAAATAAACATTAAAAGATAATATTTTATGGTTAAAAAACACTACAGACTGACTAATCAATTGTCGACTAACCCAAGATAATTCTCAAAGACATTTAGCTGAATCAAAAATAGAATTTGTTCTGTCAACTTCACATTCCCAATCCTAAAAAAAACACACCTAACATATGAAGGCAGCAGTTCTTGTACATGAATAAAATAATTTAAAGCATAACAAGCCAATTGATCCAACCAGTCCACCCTCCAAACAAGCTTCCTTCCGTCTCACCCAACCATTTTCTCCCTCGTGTGTTAACTAGGCCCTCCCTTTAACAGGCAGATGTTATTTGCCTCAATATAGGAGTATATTTGTGCTCCAGATAGAGCGGGGAGTAAGGTGGGCAGGTGGGCAGAATGGGGAACGGAGCAAGGAGTGGGGCGGGGGGGGGGGGGGGGGGGGCGGGGTGTGGTAAAGAGACCAGAGCAGGGAGCAGGGTAACGGGGGAACAGAGCCAGGGGATAGAGTCCTGGACAGAAGCCAGTGCATGGAGGTAGCGAGGCCTCATGTTTTGAAGCCCAGTGGGCACTGACTCAGTGAAAAAAAACTATAAAACTTGATTACTTTAAAAAGGTAATATTTAATCATCATTCTGGAGTTTTTAAAACTCTGTATTCCCATGCTAGTCTGTCTATTTTTACTATTTCAGTTAAGTATTTGTACCTAGCTACCCCGTAGCTAAGATGGTACCAGAGGCGATATTACCAAAACTTTTTACAACACTCATTTGAGTGCACATGACAATAAAGGCTGTTCTACTCTATTCTTCTTTAAATACCAGGCTGTTAAATATACAGTCAGAGTGGTCTTTACTATACATGTTCAGGACAAGCCAGAGCCTCTACATATCCACCCATCATCACTGGGCCCTCAGTACCAACTTTTTCCACACTTCTTTGTAAAAAAGTAATCTTAATTAACCTATTCAGGGATGTTATGGTATCTCTGGAGCAGGTAAGTCTTGAACTCAGGTCTGCTGTTTCAAAGACAGGGGACTCTACAACTGTGCCAAAACAGCCCTCTTTAGGCACTTCGAAGGAGAGACAAACAATGGGGAGAAGTGTCCCTACTACAGATTAAATAGCAGACTGATCACCTTAAACTCAGCAAATGAGGACACCATTACGTGACCATTCACACTCACTTCTTGCACTGTCCTACCCAACCAAACTCCTTAAGTTCTTTATCCTTTTAGGATTTCCCTCAGCTGTAATGACAAGACATTTAAGTGCAATTCATTTTCGAATCAGAATAACAAATTTACTTTCAATTGGTTTTGTGCAAATATGACAGTCAGAAAAATTAACTAACTGATAAATACACAAAAATAAATTTGAATAGTTAAAAGGTAATTAGGGTTTCTGGTGATTATACTGCATTAGCCTGAACACGTTCAAATACCTGTCTGGTTCTAATTAGAGCAATTTAGATTTTGCACTGTTAATAAAGGACCAGATAAAACACACACGCACAGTCTGTACTACACCCACATTTAGTGGCTTAGCAAAAACCCACTTAGTCATTAAATTATTGATGCTGCAACGTCATACATACTGGTTCTCCAAGCTCTTTGAGCCTATTCTTAAATCCAAAGATTTTCTGGTCTTGGTCTGCGAGAAGTACCAATAGATCATCCTGCTCCTTCTTAGACTCTGTCACCTCTTGCTGGAGCTTTCTTTTGTCAGTTTCAAGAATGGCTATTGTACTGTTTGTCGAGGCAAGCTGTTGGTCAAGGGACTTTTTCTCCTCTGTTAACATCTTTAACTGATCCTGTACATATGAATAAAACAGAATAATCCTAAAAGCAGCTGCAATTGTAACATTCAGTTTAGCCCCTCAAGACATCACATTCTCTGCAAATCAAAAGTGTATGCAGACACTTGCATTCCAGTCAAAATGATTACAAGCAGATCTGATATTGGGTGCTGAAAATTTATTGCCAAACTCCAACTGCTCGTGAGCAGGTGGTAGTGGTTACACCAGTGAAAACGATGAAGTGTGCAATCAAGTGTACAGTCAACAAAAACATACTGACAGCGAGAGCAAGAGAGAGCGTGAGAGAGAGAGAGAGATTTCCTGATGAAGGGCTTTTGCCCGAAACATCGATTTTACTGCTCCTCGGATACTGCCTGAACTGCTGTGTTCTTCCAGCACCACTAATCCAGATACTGAGAGAGAGGGTCAACTTTAGCAGAGTACCTCAATGTTGTGAACTGTCTATGGCATAGAATCATGTGTAAATGTTGATCTTGCTTCATGCATCTCCTGTACAGTGATTCCTGATAAAGGGCTTTTGCCCGAAATGTCAATTTTCCTGCTCTTTAAATGCTGCCTGACCTGCTGTGCTTTTGCAGCACCACTCTAATCTAGACTCTGATCTCCAGCATCTGCAGTCCTCACTTTTGCCTAGAATAATTTTCTGTTGAGCATGGGACATATGGCATAACTAGACCTAAGACAAGGATCTCATCTCAGAGAAAAGGGTGATAGGATGCATAAAATTTACTCAGCAATGTTTCTTACGGTTAATCCAATCACCTCCTCTTACAACATGACAGGACAAACAGCCACAGTAAAAGACTGATTGGAATAGACGGAGTGGAACCAAGTGCATTTTGCTAGCTCCACACTGTTACTCTGATATAAGGCACTGGTGCAGATCTCTGATATGGAATGATTTAGTGGGAGTAGGTATACAATGCAGAGATCCAAAGTAGAATTAATATAAAAGTTGAGCGAGCCATTATGTTGTTCACGTCATGGATTGTGAAGGTGATGTATCTAACACAATGGGTCATGCTATCACAATAAAAGCCTGATCTTGCAATGTTGCAACCAGATAGATAACACTTTGGCTTAAAGTGAGGTAGGTCGAAATAAGCAAGCAACCTAACACAAATTATATGATAATTAAACTACAACAAAAACACAATTCAAGCACCTAACATTTTGTAGTTTGAAAGCTTTAGTCTAGTAGATAGCTAGAAGACGATGACATAATGAACTAATTTATAACCTACCTTTAACATTTTATTTTCATCATCCAATACTGATAGTCTGTTTTCAAGCTGTGCGGTCTTCATTGCTGCAGAATCACCGTCATTATCCCTCACCAATGCTTCTGCTGTGCCCACAAGCTTTCAATAATGATGCCAATGTGAAAGTGAACAGATTTAGATTATTGCAGATTAATTCACAAAAATGTTGTCATTATCCTTTTCTGAGTCAGTAATTGAAGATAAGCTATTCAGTAAAAAGTTAAAAGTTTCAAAGATACACTAATTGCTTTTTGCACAAGTCATAACAACTGCATTTGATGGAAGGTGCTCTAAAGCTGTACAGTTCCTGTTCCTATAGTTACACAGTCAAGGGTTTGCAGCCTTACCCTTGAATGAAGAATGAGCATTAAATACTGGCATTGCCAACAATGGCCACATCAAACGAGCAAACCAAGAGTAAATTATTCAGAGGTGGCTGTGAAATGCTGATGATTCTCATGGCCAGTGAGAGACACAAAATTATCTACTTTGAATAAAATTTGTTCAAAGTTACATAACAATTTGTAACCATTGAAAAATAATTTCATGGTTCTAAATGTTATCGTGTGTAACCAGCAACTTCTCTGCACAATGGAGTTAGAAATTTTTTAACTGCCTCCTGTAGGTAGAGCTGAACCTGTAAGGAAGACCATGTACCACTCAATGACATTAACTAACAGTGGTAACACTTAAACAGGAGTTTTATTTTAATGAGCACACCACACCATGAATTGGCCAGTCCTTATGCACTCCCAGGTTTTGAGCAGGAGAAATATGGAGGTTGGGTGGGAGAGGAGGAGCAGGAAATCACGTGGAGCACAAATGAGATTGAAATACATTCAAACCAATATATTCCTCCTGAGAAATATGATCTGATTTGTCTACATTCACTAATCCTGCAAAAGTATTGCAGGAAACTAAAATGCCACATAAATGGCTGGCTGCTTGAGCATCAATGCCCTGGAGTAAGTGATGTTGGGATGCAGTCCCACTGGGGTACACCCATCTCTGCTGGGGGAAGGGGAGGGGGAGGGGTCAGAATGCGCTTCCACCCTGATGTCACTCCCAGTTAGACAGTTGGTCTGGTTGAACACGCTGAATAGACAATTGCTAGAAATATTTCAGAAAGAGGTGGCATTTTAAAAAGCAAGGGAGAAAATTGACATGGCATGCTGCTGCAGTGTATTGCTGAAGTTTAGTTTTTGAAGCAGACTATTTCAAAAGGACAGCCTGACCTAAACTTCCACAAGGTTATAATTAACTGAGCAAAAACAAAATTGAAGGAAAGACTTGCTATGCAAGTTTGTCTTCATAGATTCTTTAGCTCTCAGCTGCTAATAGTCCTTGAAAACACTTCGATGGTCACCATTACTGCTCAGAATTACCACAATAATATCTGTTAGAATGCATGGGATTAATTTGCTCAAACAAGTGTTGTCTATTTATCAACAGGAAAAGAATGGCTCACATCTAATTCGATGCTCTTCGTAACGTGACAATAGTGCAGAAATTGATCACTCACACCTTTCCTGACATAAAAACACTTATTAATTCACCACCTCCCAACAATTTCCAACTCCAGCTCCTGGCAAATATAGCCAATGGTTCAAAAGACACTCTCCAGAAATGATCTGAGGGGTTTACAGATCAGATGTTAACTTTTATTTTCTCCCTCTTCTCAGAAGAGCTGCCTTTTGTGCAGCTTTTTAGTTATTTCACAAGTTTGCAAAGACAAAATCTTGATGGATGCTGGACACTGACAATTTTTAGTTAAAGTAGACAAACATTTAATTCAACCATGTCCCATTACTGCAAAGTGCCCTTCTCCAGAATATAGAGGCTTGATTTTTCAACATAAGTCTGTGCCATAATAGCTGTGTAATAATCAGCTGTTTAAACACTTCAGATTTTCCAAAATGACAGTGGCAGAACATTTCCCTTGGTTGCTTGACAAACTCTTTCCACATTTGGGAATCCAACAAATACCAAATACTGACATGGAAAAATGTACCCACAGTTCTTTGAGAGGAGGAATCAAGGAGATTTTCACAGGATGGTTATATATTTTTGGGATGCATCTAAATGTGACTACCATTGCCAGGATTTCCAACTTGCAGCAAATTCCACATAACCCTGTACCAATGCTTCGTGTAATCATGTTGCCTGAATGCACTTTCGCCAAGAATCTTCCATGTCAGGGCACGTTATCACAGTGAACTATTGCACCTTTACCATGGATGAATTTTGAGATGCATTTCCTTCACCTCCACTACATTCCCAACCTGAGAAATCTGAAAGTACCAAGCCAAGATCAAAAGGAAACCCAGAAACTGAAGTAAAATGTAATAGTCAGTCACTGAGACACGGCTCTCGCACTGGCCAGCTCAGAGAGACCAGCACAAAACGTGGATCACCTTACTACTCAGTGGATTTTATTGAGCAGCCCGAGTGAAAGAGGAAATGAATAAAGAATTTTATTTGTACAGCACCAGAGAAAACACAGTGGTAAAACAATCTTAAGGAAGTAGAGATCAGATCACCTTCAAAAGAGAATAATGGCTACTTTTTATATAACTTAACAGGTCACAGAGACTGGCTTTCAATGATTTGTGTGGAGCAAGAAAACATTTAAAACCCTGAATTATGACTGGTTAAATCTACCAGATTGCAATGATCATATTCGCCATCTTGAACGCATGATGCAATAAAGAAGCTTCCTTACCTTGTGCTGATCGGTTGGTTGGTCACCAGCAATTTCTGTGCCAACTTCAGCTAGGTTTCCTGTTGACTGAGCAGCCCTCTATGGAATAATTAAACCAGATATCTCAGTTTCAATTCTCCTTGACACTTAACTGTTCTACAGAATTATGCCTGAAACATTAATACGGACAAACTGACCAAACATGGAAAGAATTAGTTACAACTTAAAATTTCACTATACTAAATGAAACTAAATTCATTAGGCATACAAAGAAATGATTGCTGTCAAAATCTCAAACTGCTCCCTTAAAAACAGAAGTAATTGGTTGAAGTAAATGGCCCACAGAGATTGAATGATTGAGCAGATTTGACAATAGACAATAGGTGCAGGAGTAGGCCATTCAGCCCTTCGAGCCTGCACCGCCATTCAATATGATCATGGCTGATCATCCTCAATCAGTATCCTGTTCCTGCCTTATCTCCATAACCCTTGATTCCACTATCTTTGACAGCTCTATCCAACTCTTTCTTAAACGAATCCAGACACTGGGCCTCCACTGCCCTCTGGGGCAGAGCATTCCACACAGCCACCACTCTCTGGGTGAAGAAGTTTCTCCTCATCTGTCCTAAATGGTCTACCCCATATTTTTAAGCTGTGTCCTCTGGTTCGGCACTCCCCCATCAGCGGAAACATGTTTCCTGCTGCCAGACTGTCCAATCCTTTCATAATCTTATATGTCTTAATCAGATCCCCTCTCAGTCTTCAAAACTCAAGGGTATACAAGCCCAGTCGCTCCAGTCTTTCAGCGTAAGGTAGTCCCGCCATTCCAGGAATTGACCTAGTGAACCTACGCTGCACTCCCTCAATAGCCAGAATATCTTTCATCAAATTTGGAGACCAGAACTGCACACAGTACTCCAGGTGTGGTCTCACCAGGGCCCTGTACAGCTGCAGAAGCACCTCTTTGCTTCTATACTCAATTCCTCTTGTTATGAAGGCCAGCATGCTATTAGCCTTCTTCACTACCTGCTGTACCTGCATGCTTGCCTTCATTGACTGGTGTACAAGAACACCCAGATCTCTCTGTATTGCCCCTTTACCTAAATTGATTCCATTGAGGTAGTAATCTGCCTTCCTGTTCTTGCCACCAAAGTGGATAACCATACATTTATCCACATTAAACTGCATCTGCCCACTCACCTAACTTGCCCAGTTCACCCTGTAATCTCCTAACATCCTCATCGCATTTCACCCTGCCACCCAGCTTTGTATCATCAGCAAATTTGCTAATGTTATTGCTGATACCATCTTCAATATCATTAACATATATTGTAAAAAGCTGCGGTCCCAGCACAGATCCCTGCGGTACCCCACTGGTCACTGCCTGCCATTCCGAAATGGAGCAGTTTATCACTACCCTTTGTTTTCTATCAGCCTACCAATTTTCAATCCAATCTAGTACTTTGCCCCCAATACTCTGCACCCTAATTTTACTCACTAACCTCCTGTGTGGGACTTTATGAAAAGCTTTCTGAAAGTCCAGGTACACTACATCTACTGGATCTCCCTCGTCCATCTTCAGAGTTACACCCTCAAAAAATTCCAGAAGATTAGTCAAGCATGATTTCCCCTTCATAAATCCATGCTGACTCTGTCCTATCCTGTTACTATTATCCAGATGTGCCGTAATTTCATCCTTTATAATAGACTCCAGCATCTTTCCCACCACTGAGGTCAGACTAACTGATCTATAATTTCCTGCTTTCTCTCTCCCACCTTTCTTAAAAAGTGGTATAACATTAGCCACCCTCCAATCCTCAGGAACCGACCCCAAATCTATCGAACTCTGGAAAATAATCACCACAATTTCCCGAGCCACCTCCTTCAGTACCCTGGGATGTAGACCATCAGGCCCCGGGGACTTATCAACCTTCAGACCTAACAGTCTCTCCAACACCAAATCCTGGCAAATATAAATTCCCGTAAGTTCAGGTCCTTCAGCCACTATTACCTCAGGGAGATTGCTTGTGTCTTCCCCAGTGAACACAGATCTGAAGTACCCATTCAATTCTTCTGCCATTTCTTTGTTCCCCGTAATATATTCCCGTTTGTCTTCAAGGGCCCAATTTTAGTCCTAACCATTTTTTTGCCTTGCACATACCTAAAAAAGCTTTTACTATCCTCCTTTATATTATCGGCCAGTTTACCTTCGTACCTCATTTTTCCTCTGCGTATTTCCTTCTTAGTAATCCTCTGTTGCTCTTTAAATTGATTGTGGTCAAGAGAGTGTGGTGCTGGAAAAGCACTTCAGGTCAGTCAACATGCGAGGAGCAGGAAAAGCGACGTTTCGGGAAGCCCATCATAAGGAATGAGACTGGAAGCCTTGGGGGTGGAGAGATAAATGGGAGGGGGGGGTGGGCTGGGGCTGTACACCCACCCGGCACCTTCCCCTGCCACCTCAGGAATTACAAAACCTTACCCACACCTACTCCCTCACCTCCATCCAAGACCCCAAATGAGCCTTCCACATCCTTCAAAATTTCACCTGCACTTTCACATACGCCATTTACTGTATCTCTCGTGCTTGATGCAGTCTCCTCTGTATTGGGAGGCAGGACATCTACTCACAGAGCGCTTCAGAGAACACCTCCGGGTCACCCGCACCAACCAAACCCACCCCCTGTGGCTGAACATTTCATCTCCCCCCTCTCACGCTGCCAAGGACATGCAGGTCCTGGGCCGCCTCCATCGCCGCTCCCTCACCATCTTGACACCTGGACGAAGAATGACATCTTCCACCTAGGGACCCTGCAACCCCAGGGCATCAACGTGGACTTCACTGGCTTCCTCATTTCCCTCCCCTCACCTTATCCCAGTCCCAACCTGACACAGAAAGAGTATCTCCACTTGACGGGTCTATAGGTACGGGCTACAAAAGATAAAATAGCAGACCCAACAGGGATCAAGGAATTCCGAGAAACTACTTAACTGAGGGAATGGTTGGAACATGGAAATCAGCATCAAGGAGTGGTTGCAGTAACAAGTATAGATGCATTTAAGGGGAAGCTGGATAAACAGTTGAGGATTTACAGATTACACTGACCAAGCAAAATAAATTAAGATGGAAGACGTTCAGCTGGGGCATGAAAACCTGCACGAGGTTGATGGACCAAATAGTTCGTTTCGACGCTTTAAAATTCTTGGCAAGTCTGAAAAATCTCATTCTCAGTTTATTGTTGACAAGCCATGACTGCTTCTGGAAGGCTGGACTTGACTGCATATCTGCTCTCGTGTGCAACCTGATCCATTGCCTGAATTAGAGACTGTGATAGTTAATGGGTAAAATGTCAAACAGTTCATACCAATTTATTAATCTCAAGCTCCTTTTCAGCCAGCTGTCCTTCTAATACATTATGTTGCTTCTTCAGTTCTTCAATCTCTTCTTGCAACCTTCCAATTTCTTCGGTGTCTTTAGGTTGAATACCATTGATCTGAGCTGCCTCATTGTGAATGTGATGTTGGCTGTCTAGTGGTTTACCTAAGCAACAAAAAAATTAGAGATTTTCTGAACTTGCATTATCCAAAGTGAGGTCTGTAACACTAATCTTCAACATATTTGAATGGATATCCTGATGCCATGAAATGTACAGAAACAGAAGGCAATTTTGAGAGCAAGGTCAGGAGTTAAGCTTTACAATGTCTTAATAGCAGGAATTGAAATATTCCAGCTGCTTTAAATTTACAGAATGACCCAATTTTCATTTGTCTCTCTTTTGGTTCTTAAAAACTGGATTGTTGAAGGAAAGAAAATGTCATTGTATTTGGATCACGTTCAGATATGCTGAAACAGCTAAATTACAGGTTGTATACCAATGATTTGCAATAAGCACACCTCAAAAATAGGGACCAATTAAAAAAAGGCCAAAGAAAAAATATTTTTTTTAGAACTTGCTGTCTTTGACAGTAAATGGGGAAAAAGGAGGACAGGTGGAATGTTGCACAATACTTCACACCTTGTATTTTGAGAAGATTGTACTGGTCACGCAGCTGCTGAATCTGTGATGCTTGCTGTGTTATTGTGGTTTGACTGTGCTCGTTCTGATTGGTCAAGGCAGTTACTTGTTTCTTCAATTCATTCAGTTGCAGATCCTGTATTTAAATGAAACAGATGGTTAATTCTGAATTAATTGGATCTATTTATAGTCACGTGTATGTTGTTACAAAACACAGTGAAACTTGTCCAATGTCGCTACTTGGCGGCACCACCTCAAAACACAAAAATAAGCCAAAACACAGAAAATAAAGGCAGAAAATGAAGAAATGTAGGAAGTGTCCAGCTTTCTGGCCCTCCTTGTGAAGTGCTCTGTTATGGGCCATGGGTCTGGTGGCCAGACTTCGTCACTGACACTGGAGCAAGAGGCACCAGCTTTCAGCACCATCTCACCTCCACCAATACCATCATCACGATGGCTCCTCACTGGACCTCACCAACCAGACACTACTGATGCTGCCGGGTACCGCACCGGCCCAAACCCAACTCTGCCTCCACCACAAATCTGCACTGGACACAGGCACCACCAGGAACCCAAACTCTCCACTGACACCATCTATCCACTGGTTGCTACCACTGAGCTCATCAAGAGGAAAGTCAAATAAAATAGTCAAGCCAAAAAAAAAAACAAAAGGAGAAAGGAAGAGAAAGGGATAAAGCAGACACAGTGGAGAAACCTCAGGCTCAGACACCCTACTCTATGGCCAGCTTACTTGAAGTCACTTCTATGCACATAGTGGAGAATCATAACATTATATAACACAGAAAGCAATTCAGCCCATTGTACCAGCCCTTGAGTAACACTAACAAGCCCCGGTCTCCTTGCTCATGCCCTAAAGTTAACCAAATGCTTTCCCCTTGAGTAATCATCCAATTCCTTTTGAAAGTTATTGCTAATCCTGCTTCCTCCACACACACAGGTCATCTTTCCAAATCTAAGGCTGCGAATATATTTTTTTTTAAGAACAAAAGACTGGAAAATGGAACTGCTTGGATGTTTGAGATTAAAATGGTTTACCAGGGTTTTGAAGGGACATGTGATATCTCGGAATTGTTCAAGTAATGTGAATTGGTAATAAACTGCGAATTACCAAAAAATCAATTAACTTTGGAAAAGAGACAAGCAAAGCTTTTGAGAGAGAATAGGTGGGATTTATTACTTTAACTGCTGGACAAACTTGATTTGGAAGAAATGAAGGCTGTCGTGCAATGCTCCTCTGGAGATGGTTTCTGTTTTTTCTAGAGACTTGGGTATGTCAGTAAAAGGAAACGATGCCTAAACCCTG
This sequence comes from Chiloscyllium punctatum, assembly GCF_047496795.1. Lineage (NCBI taxonomy): Eukaryota > Metazoa > Chordata > Chondrichthyes > Orectolobiformes > Hemiscylliidae > Chiloscyllium > Chiloscyllium punctatum. The sequence goes on from NC_092752.1 coordinate 3,361,411, forward strand.
TAGTAAGCAAGATTCCAGAGCTCTTCTGAAAAAAGTAAAACAGCTTCCTCAAGCAGGAGCAGCTGAAAAAAAATCTGATATTTCTGAAAAACTTCCAAATATCTGACTCCCTCTTAAACCCTGAAAGCTGGGTGGTTACTCTACTTAGACCTGGGTTTAACTGCCTACTACGATGTCTGGTCTGAAGATTTCTCACTATTTTATAGCTGTCAACATTTCAAACTTATCAATTGGAATTTCAGAGAACCATGAGAAATCATCCCATTTACTCTTTCAATTTAATACTCGCGGCTCACAAAAGTGTTTGCCCATTTTGCCTTTTTAGTTTAATTCTGGGATATTTGTTAGCCAGCCTGAACTACTTCTGTTTATAATTTTAAAATCCTCTCTCAGATCATTAGAAAATCAGATGAATGCCTCTTATACTAGATAGCACAAAAAGGGAAAAAGAGTGTCAATTTTGGTGACAGAATCAAACGTTTACATGAATGGTATGGCCTGTGGAGCTGGGGTGACCCCTACTAGTCATTACACTAACCACGCACTTTATGAAAATTTGTTCCCCATATCACTTTCAGTTCTTTAGTCATTCCTTCTACCTCCATAACCCATGATTGCTGAGCTCTATGCCATTATCACACTGCATAGGAAACCCATTCCATTTTAGGTCCTCACAAAATACAATACACAATTCTTTGAAGTTTGTCTCACATATAGACAAACTTCAACATTTAGCTATCATTGCTCAGATTTTGAGTATAGGAGTGAGAACATTATATTGAGGTTGTACAGGACCTGTTATGGAGTACTATGTCCAGTTCTGGTCACCCTGTTTTGGGAAGGATATTGTTAAGCTGGAGTAAGTTCAGAAAAGATTTACCAGGATTTTGCCAGGAACGGAGGGTTTGAGTTATAAAAGGGGAGGCTGGATAAACTGGGACGTTTTTCATTAAAGCATAGGAGATTGAGGGTTGACCTGGAGAGGTTTAGAAAATAATGAGGGGTATTTGATAATTATGGTGTAGGAAATGTAACTTTGTGTAACCTTTAATTAAATTGTCCCATGAACTTCCAGGTCATGTGATCTAATGCAGTCCAATTTTAATTGGCTTTGCCTTGACTCCATTTAAAAGAAAAACTATAATCAGCTGTTAGTTTTAGAGAATTGTTGTCAATTACAAAACATTTTTATTTGTTGACAGTTTGTGGCCATCTCAGGTAAAGCCCTAATTGCCCTTGAGAGGATGCTGCATAAGCACGGTGGGTCTTAACAGGCCCCAGTTCTAAGGGCAGTTATTTACCAAAATGTTCTCCGAAATGGAGGGTTTGAGTTATAAGGAAAAGCTGGATAAGCTGGGACTTTTTTCACTGCAGCATAGGAGGCTGAGGGATATAGAGGTTTATAAAATCATGAGGGGTAAAATAAAGTGAATGACAGATGCCTTTTCCCTAGAATGGGGGATTTCAAGATAGGAGGCATGTTTCTAAGGTGAAAGGAAAGGGATTTTAAAAGAACATGAGGGGCAACTATTTTTTTGAAAGAAACACAGAATATTTGCATGTGGAATGAACTTCCAGAGGAAGTGAGATTTTATTAGATTAGATTCCCTTCAGTGAGGAAACAGGCCCTTCGGCCCAACAAGTCCACACCGACCCTCCGAAGAGTAACCCATTAAGACCCATTTCCCTCTAACTGATGCACCTAACACTATGGACAATTTAGCATGGCCAATTCACCTGATTGGCACATCTTTGGATTGTGGGAGGAAACTGGAGCACCCGGAGGAAACCCATGCAGACATGGGGAGAATACGCAAACTCCACACAGACAGTTGCCCAAGGCTGGAAGTGAACCTGGGACCCTGGCGCTGTGAGGCAGCAGTGCTAACCAGTGAGCCACCGTGCCGCCCTTGGTGGATGTGGGTACAGTTGCAAAACTTAAAGACATTTATATAAATACATGAATAAGAAATATGTGGAGAGATATGAGCCAAGCGCAGGCACGCGAAACTAGTTTAGTTTGGGATTATGGTCGACATGGACTGGTTGGATCAAAGGGTCAATTTCCGTGCTGTATGACTAATATACTTGCCAGTACCTTGATTAAACATTCTATCTTGGACTAGCTGTAAGTAGTTTAATCTATTAAGAACTTTCTAAAATATTTTCATATTGATACCCAACCTTCAGATAGTCTTCAACTTTGTTGCTTAAAATATGTACTATTATTGTTACCTGTTCACGGATAAGTTCCTTGTATTGATTGACTATACTGTCATGTTGCTCCAAAGACTTCTTCACTTCCTCTTCTTTCTTCTCATCCTCACTTGATTTTTGGATAGCCTTTGTTATAAGAACTGGATTGGAAACAGAAAAACAAACAGAAAATTACACTACGACAAAGAAAAGTGAGTTCCTTTTCACAGACCCAAGGATGTCATCAAACAGAACGTGGCCAATACATTACTGCTGAAATACAGGCGCTATTCTTGCCTATAATAATTGGGAATTCATATCTAGATTTAAATTTTATGCAGGAAACTGAAAGAGATGGAATCAATGAGATTTTGTGGATTGGATAGGATTGTGACATTCCTTGGGATTGTATTCAACACTATATGGGCTGTGAGCTACCTGCTAATTAAGTGCAATGGGTGCTGTAAGTCATCTGCTGTTTTTCTTAAAATCAAGTCAGTTTCGATAAACAGCCAAGCAAAGCACGTAGATAAGAAATGGGGTTAGTTACTTTATTGACCGGGAGTAAGAACTAGGAAGGAGCTAATACTAACAGTTATTAGCATCCCTCCTTGATAAGTCTGGAAGTTAGCTCGCTGAGCTTGAAAGTTTGTTTTCAGACATTTCATCACCATACGAGGTAACATCAGTAAGAGTCTCCGGTGAAGCGCTAGTGATATGTCCCATCTCTCTATTTATAGGGCTTGGTCTCTTAAAGGTGGTGATGTCATTTCCAGTTCTTTTTTTCCCCCCCAAAGGGAGGGTAGATAGGATCTAAATCGATGTGTTTATTAATGGAGTTCTGGTTAGAATGCCATGCCTCTTCGAACTTTCATGCGTGTCTTTGTTTCACCTGTCCCAGGATGTGTGTGTTGTCCCAGTCATAGTGTGTCTTTCTTTTTCTGTATGCATAGAAAACTAGTGACAGTGGGTAGTGTCTTTTGGTGGCCAGTTGGTATTCATATTCTGGTGGCAAATTTCCTGCTTGTTTGTCCGATGTAGTTTTTTTTATATAAACAGTTCTTGCATGGTATCTTGTAAATGACATTAGTTTTGCTGGTGGTATCTAATGGATCCTTTAGGTTCATTAGTCACTGTTTAAGGGCCTTGGTAGGTTGTGGGTAAAGGGGTCTGAGTAGCCTGGAATTCATTTCTGATATGTCTTTGATGTAAGGTAATGTGATATAGTTTTTGGTTGTGTTGTGTCTGCTTTTTGAGTTTGTTTTTGAGGAATCAGCGGTTTGTGTCTATTGAGTACCTGTTTTTTTTAAAACATTGGATAGATATTTTTCTTCTGTTTTTTGTAATTCTTGGGTGCTGCAATGTGATTTAGCTTGTTGAAGTAATGTCTTGATGCAGCTCAGTTTGTGAATATTGGGATGATTGCTTCTGCAGTAAAGTATTTGGTCCATGTGTGTTGTTTTTCAGGAGACACTGGTTTGAAGCTCTGTTAACGTACGTTCAATTGTCACATCTAGCAATGGGAGTCTGTTGTCGTTCTCTTCCTCTTTTGTGAATTTTATGCCTGCCAGGATGTTGTTGATGGTGTTGTATGTTTCCTCTAATTTGTTCTGTTTTGTGACAACAAAGGTGTCATCTACATAGTGGGCCCAAAGTTTGGGTAGGATCGATGGAAGGGCAGCTTGTTCAAGTCTGTGCGTTACTGCTTCTGGAAATGACATCACCCACCTTAAGAGACCAAGACCTTTTGAGAGAAAGGCAGAACATATCACCAGCATTTCACCGGAGACTCTCACTGATGTTACCGAGTCATGGTGATGACACGTCTGAAAACAAACTTTCCAGCTCAGCAAGCAAACTTACATAGTTATCATCAACCTGAGCTACAAATCTTTTCAAAAATCGCTATCCCTCTCTGGTCTTAGAATTCTGTTTTGGCAGAGCCTGAAGTCATGGAGTACAGAAGACAGCCCAGAAGCTGCAGTCTCTTATAAAATTCAGTTTCTTAGGAGATGTCCCTCTGAGAGGATGTCCAAGTACCAGTATTTGGATCTACCTGGTAAACCCTAAAGTAGTGGATTTGATCAATCTCCAAAAACTGGAATTGAGATTGGTTAGAGTGAGAACTAAGCATTTTATCAACTTATAGTTATCTGGATTTAACTGCATCAACCAGAAATTTCAGTAAATTTGGCAAATTACTAAACGTTATTCTTTGTTTCCAGACTTTGGCCCACGTGACCTGTTTCTTCCCCTTTTTTGTAAAGGTTCATCAGCCTGCAGAGATTGGTAATTTTGTGTTGTACAAGTGTGCCTGTGTGTGGGACTGGAGTTCATCAAGACAAGTCTCGTCAACACCTCAATTCTGGAGCAATACCAAAGGGTAGAATTGGCCATTTTAGTGATGGAATGCAATAAAGATAGGATGGTGCTACGTATTTAATGAAGATGCCCAGCTGAACGGCTTCATACTAGTAAACAAGAGCTTCATTATGCAGTTGGTGAAGATTACCTTCTAATTCTTTAACTAATTTGGTGAAGTCGTGATCAAACAGCATTTGCTCTGGACTGTTGTAGCTGGGCTGGGGTTTCTGACCAGCTCGAGAGTAAAGCTCATGCTTGCTGATGTAAGCCAACTTCTCAATGAAAATTTCTTTTCCAATTCTCTTCTCTATGAGTTGCTTTAGCTTTTCCCTGTATGGAGAGAAGTGCAAGTTCAACTTACCTTGTACTTAATACATTGAAGACCACTTACTAAAAATGACCAGACTATCATTCTGGGAAGGATAACAAGGCAGCAGCTTCATGGACCCGAAGTCTCCTTCTTGACCATTTCACAATCATAGAAGCACTACACGAGAAAGAAGGCTACCAGATATCGAATGTGCCCAAACTACACCTTCCCCAACTGCTGTTTACTGCTAGAATGCTTTCGAAACAATGGGAAGCAGACATGACTGCATTTGCTTCAACACTGAATTGATTCAAAGGGATGTAAAAGATAACTTTAACATCAAATGGCTAAAGGCCACTAAAAATCTGTAAATTTAGTTTTTCTTGACATTGTCCAGAAGCAGCAGCTATTGGAGTTGTTGCTATTATACAAGCAACAACTCATTACTATGAGCACAAAGACTGCTTTTCCCGTACTGCTGGTCAGTCTCTAGTTCGAACTTCTGGAATACATTAGCTTTCTCAGTCAGTCATTCAAAATCACCAGTAGCTCAGGGCTCAGAAAAGAATGCACATTGTTCTGTTTTTATGGCTTCACTCCAAGGTCTGGATCTTAGGGATTACATTTCCGTATCCATTAAATTCGCTTTAGAAGACGGTTAATGCAGTTGCAGCATGCTAAGAGGCTGGATACTTTCTGCATTCTAATGTTTAAGAATAATGAAGAAACAGCCAACTCATTTCCCCTTGAAGCCACTCATCATCCTGACTTGTAAACACATTGCTGCTGGGTCAAAATCCTGCCTTTTGGATTCATATATACCACATGGACTGTAGGTTGTGCCAGCAAGTCACTCACTACCACCTTCTCAAGGGCAATTCCAGTTACACAATAAATGCTGGTCCAGCAACTGACACCCACATCCCATGTACAAAAAAAAATAAAATTAATGCTGCACTACGCAGATAAGCAGAACACTGTTTGGAAGCTGTCTTGGAAACTGGTTAATGCCGGGCAACCAAACAGCCCCACTCTTTGGATTAAATAATTTGCAGGAAAAAAATTGCTTTCAATATTAGCCACATTTATAAACTCAAATTTTAAAAAAACTACATTATCAAGCCCCAACTTTTACAGGTAGTAGCCTGTGTTCCATTTTTTCTTAAAATGTTCAACATCATCTCATTACAAGTACTCCTTGTACCCTGGGATTGTGGAATCACTTACTTAGTGTAGTTCTCCAGAGAATTCTCATTGTAGTAGATGCAGATGCCCAGTAGAAGGGCACAGAGACCTTGCACAAGTTGTTCCTCTTCCCCAAGGTTCTCCGATATCTGTGCCGTTAACTAAATAATATCGTCAAGGGCAAGCTTCAAACCAACAACTTGGAAACAAAGTGGTTAGGAAAGTAAGTGTCCATGAATTGCAGTGGTTATTCAGAATGTATTCTTCATTAGCAAATATAGCATACAAAATATAATTAGATTTCTACTTCTAGTTAACCATTTTTCATTGCCACTATTTGTTTTCAACATTTAGTAGAAAAATATTGCACAATGAGAATCGAAATAAAACAATAAGAGTCAAAATAAAACAATAAGAGTATGAAACAGATGTGACTAAGGAAATAACAGTATGTAACGGTGGAAAACAGGATTTGTGCTCAAAGTAAAACTGACAAATACACAAGAATAAAACACCTTTCAGAAACAGATCTGCACCTCCGTTCACAAGTACGAATGTTGAAAAACCTAATGAGACAAAGCAATTCAGAGAACAGGATTCAAATAACAATGTTCAGTGTCCAATGCAGTAGAGAATTTTCCTTTCATTGCTGGTCCACTTTCACCTGCACTTATCCTCAAGAGAGGCCAACTGATAGCTCCAATTTATGAAACCAACCCACAAAAGGATACAAAAGGAACGTTGGTTTGGTTGTGCAAGAAGTGAGTCACAGCAATAGGACAGTTGGTCATCCACGTAGACAGCAACATCAGTAGGCCAACCCGTGTTTGCTCCTTGCTTCCCTGAATTTGAACGGCAATAAGTTAGACATTACACATTTGTGTTTAATTTGGAAATGAAAGTTTTGAGCTGTGAACTGCATTTATCACAGACTGTAATACAAATAACTACATCATCATACTTGGTGTTGCAGGGCTTAAAAAACAACAGTGATGCTGGCCTAGTAAAAAAAAAAAATCCATGGATTCCGAAGTGCACAAAACCAAAAGTAAAGAGACGTACTGAAAGTTGGGGCCTAACGTTATCCTCTGGAGATGCAGCTGCAGTCTCTCCTTGAATTATCTTGCTTCCAGGTGCCTCCATAATTGTCAGTATCTTTTAAAAAAAAAGTGTAATCCTGGGATACAATGGCAGCTCTGACTGAAATCAGAAGGCTGAGCATCTATTATTAAATCTGGATGGGGGAAGAATTTAGTATAGCTCACCACACCAATTAAGCCAATTTATTTAGTTTTTCTAATCTCCTGGTACAAGGTTAATAAATGAATGTCTGCCTTTCCACATTCAGAGGGAGTGTGCTTGGATATCAACACATGCTATGCGCCCAGAAATAGGGAGCTCACCAGACATAGTTGGAGGCAAATATTTTTGCCCAGATCACCGTTCATCAAGCCATCTTATTTACATCATATGCTTTGAAAGTCTTTCAAGAACCTCAAGGCATATTGTGACATTAGACATTTTATATAAATGAAGAGGTCATTTATGGGTCAGTTGTGCAGCATTAAACTCTTAACAGAATGATGACACAGGTAGCTGCAGGTACTGGAACTGGCGAGAAACTTACAAAAGGTGGAGATATAATCCAGAGGAAAAACACTGAATGAAGTGTAAACACAGAAACAGGCTACTCAGCCCAACTGGCTCATGTTGGCATTTAAGCTCTGCATGAGCTATCTTCCACTATTCTTCAATGACCCCCATTGCATATCCTTCTAATTCTTCATCACACTATTCCCACCCAGCGTCCCTTTCAATGTGTCAACAGTACTCACGCCCTATAATGGTAAAGTTCCATCTTATCCCCGGCCACTGTATCAAAGAATTCCTGAACTTCGCACTGGGAGTATTTTTGTCTGTCTTACATTTAGGACCTCAGGATTTTCACTTTGCCATAAATCCAAACATTTATTTTAGACTGACTCCATTATCTTCAAGCTAATTCATATATTATCAATAATTCCTCACTCACACAATAACAGTTTAAAAGAAATTTGATTAATTATAAATGAACTCTTAAAAACTAGATTTCTATTCCTAATTTTTTGATAGGAAAATTAATCCCAATGAGACAATTCAAATCGTTCAGATTTTCTCATGGAAATAGCTCCAGAACAAGAGGACATAGTGTTTAAAAAAAAAATATGAAGGCTCTCCCATACAAGGTCAAGATGACAATCATCTGACTGTGGAATTCTTTTCCCCAGTGAGTAGTGTAAACTGGATTATTGATTACATTCAAAGCAGAGTTGGAGAGATTTTTACTGATAAGGAGTCTGAGGTTAGGGGGAGCCAATCACCTTGTGTAGCGTTGGGAGAAAAAATCACCCTTCAAGAAATTACAGACTCAAAAGTGATCTATCCTGCTCTATTAGGGGAGGTAATGGCCTAACCACCTTGTGTAATGTTGAGGGAAAAAGCTATAAAATTCCTTCAAGAAATTACATATGTAATTGTTGATTCCAATATTAAACCGGATAATGTTTACATTGACTACTTTGAATTAGATCCTAACAGTTAACTGTTGAAACTTTCTATAGTTCACTACAAGGCTGACCTGAAGACAAGTCTGGGAAGTGTGATAGATTACCATATTTACTGAGCTTTTAAATAGCATTTAAATGCAATATAACTGCACCATGATGTGGCACAGCACAAACTGAAACATGTCAATGGTGAAACAGGACAACCTGAAAATATAAATGTGTTCATGATCCCCTGGTTACTGCTGCCCATTTTCTCTACATATAACCACAGTGAGTGAATGAGCTCACCCACTGTCTGTCAGCACAGGGCAAACACTGTATGGATACAGCACTTTACATACAAGAACAGCACAGATACATTTCACTCCCAGGGGATGCAGATTTAAAATTCATTGGGAGGGGAAAAAAAAAGTTCCAATTTTGCCAGAAAACTTGCAGTATTTATACCACATGCCATTTCAAGAGATTGCAATGAGCTTGATTTCCTAAACATCAGAACTTCAAAGCATGACACCGAAATACTTTAGTGGTCAAAACTCTGAAACAATGGAAACTGTTTCTGTAATTAAAAACCGAAAGAACTGCAGAAGTTGTCAATCAGAAGCAGAAACAGAAATTGCTGGAAAAGCTGAGCATCCCTGGCAACGTCTACAGAGAGAAATCAAAGTTAATATTTTGGGTAGAGTGATATTTTCACAGTTCTGAGGAAGGGTCACTCAACTGTTCACACTGATTTCTCCTCAGATGCTGGCACACCTGAACTTTTCCAGCAATTTTGGTTTTTGAAACTGCTTCTGTTACTGACTCAGGTTCGTTCAGTCCAATCCTGAAAGGCTTTTAAATCACCAAAGCAATAGGAGTGATTCATTCATTATAATTCAGCAACACGAGCAGCTCAGGAAGTCAAGGTTTCAGGGAAAAGGTTAAATTGGATCACTGAAATTATAGGCAGCTTACTTTTGAAAGTACATGAACCATACCAGAGTTACTGCTCAGGAATTGAGTAAAGTAACTGGAGTTGTCTGAGCTAGTTACAAGAGAGGGGTGTGGATAAAGTTGGATAATGTTTATGATCCACAAGTTAAATCCTCAATAACAGCTTTTTGCTTTTGACAGTCATTAAACCCAAATATTGTGGCCCAGATTTTCCCGCAGTGGTAATTTCTCAGACATTCTAAACATCTCAATCTCAAATAAGCAATAATTTCCTTCACATTTTCTGGCAATTCTAATCAAAGGACAGCACAGTGGAGGAGAGCAGAGAAGCAGCATGAGCACCTATTCTCAGCGATATGAATGCGCAAGCAGGCAGGCAAGCAGATTGAACACTCAAAACTGGCTTTGATGTGAAGGTGAGGCATGGCGCTCAATTTGAAGCAGCAGTGGTTTGCAGTCAGGTGATCATACTGCAAGCAGCAATGAATCCGCCACCCCTCTCTGCCCAGAAGGGAAGACTGCATCACAAGCAACACACACCTGATTGATATAGTCACCAAAGGGATTGATACACACCAAAACACAGACTTCTCAAAATTCACAGACTTCTCACTGACAGTCACAAATACAACTGCATGCTCAGCCACAGGGAAGGGGAAGATTAATTACTCTCCAAATACGTTCAAAATTGGGCTTCAGTGAGATGTTAGTGCTAGGGGATAGTAACATTTTGCAGCTTGTGTTACACATCTGTATCAAGCAACTGCACATCAATAACGTGACGGGTTGCAGAGGACTGCTGCCTCTACATGACCCCAACATGCATTAACCTTGAGGTCAGTACCAGTGCAACCTCCTTTCATTTCCCACAACAGCCATTGAGTGAAACTGCCCCAATATTTACTAAATCATGGTCAATCTGGGCTGGGAATTGGAAAAAGCAGAACACTGGAATTTAGCAGCAAGCTACATGCTTAAATTTGGTTGCAGTGGTGCAACGTGAATGAACCAGCAGCATAGAGGGAGGGAGATGGAGAGGAAGATCAAAAGGATGTTAATATTCCAATTGTTGGTATCAATTAATTTATTGCATATTTTAACCTGAATGTATGTGAACTGCACAAAAGACAGTTATAGATTGAGATACAGTGGTAATGGTGTCAATTTTAAGCAAACTGTACAGGAGGATGGAACCTTAAATCACTCAAAGATAAGTGAAGTTTGCTATGTACAGACACAGGAGGATTGCTGCGCCAATTGCAAGTACCAGACTTGTACCAGAGGTGCTGGGGAGGAGTGTGTTAGGGCACAGAAGGGGGTTGCTCAGCCTGTCACGTTTGCATTGGATCTTTGCCCAATTAGCCTGCGCCCCCACCCCCACAGCCACATGTTGCACCATCCAAGAGCAATGGTGGAAAAGTTATTTCTTGTTGCACACTGCCCTCTTGAGGAAAGGAAGATCAGTGAAAACACCAAGTCCTCTTTCTCACAAACTACATTGGCTCTTAAGTACAGGAAAGGAAACTCGAAGTAAATCCCCAAGTTACAGAGAGCCCAAACAACCTAAACATAAAACAGAGAACACCCCAGGACAGTGCTTCAATCACTCAATGCAGTTAGAGAAAACAGCTCAACTCAAGGCAAAAGAGAGAGCCCTGCTGCAACAAGCAAATGGTCTCTGTGCCAAGTAACTTACCCGTCTGTTGATCTTATCTCCCTGTAAATCATACAGTAAAAGTGAGCAATATATATATAATTTAATCACTTTAATCAAATACTTTTGTAGTGTTAAACTTAACATTTAAGTTAAGTTATTTGAGAATTGATCTATATAGAACTCTTATGCCTGAATGTCTTTGATCTCAAACACACACTGATTGCCTCCTTTCTTAAAGCATGTTGTCTGACCTTGGGAATATTTCCAACTTTTTCAGATGGCACTGACTCTGGCCACACAAGTGCCAGACACCATATTTCAGTCACAATACCAAAAAGGTCAGCCCAATACATTTCAATACTTGCGACACGAGAGCATTCGAGTATTGCAGCCTCATTCTCACAGAAGAGCAACTATCCAGTACCATCTGAAACAGACAACATGGGATTAAAAAAGGAAGGGTGCACCCAATGTATTCTCGACTTGAACAGCAGGTGACTGCACGTTCACCATTTACTGAACTATGTATTAACACATTGACATTGAAAGTCTAATCAGTGAGTTAAAGATCACAAGAATCCAGGTAGAGGGCATATCCACTTAAAGCTGGTTACAAATCAGAATACAATTACTGCTGGGCATCTAAAAGAACAAAGAACTGAAAATGCTGGAAATATTCAGCAAGAAAGAGTTGACATTTCAGGTCTATGATCTTGAATCAGAAGCACTTTTCAGAAGCGTTTCTCTCTCCACAGCTGCCTGACCTGCTGCTTATATCCAGCACTGTCTTTTTATTCTGCTCCTTTGTATTGGCCAGTTTTCAAACAAAATATATACAGTTTGTGTTAATGCTGAATCTGCTGGTCTGTACAACAGTGTTTCAATTTTCTGGCTACAGGGTAGAACTCCAAAGGGCCATACTGGTCTGGGTCAGACAGTTAGATCTCAGAAGGACAAACCATTGCAGTTTAAATAGGCCCCTGTCTGCAGAGTTGGCTGCAACAAGAGTAAGCTTCCTTCTTGAGGGATTCTTGCGGGCATCAACATCAACTGCATGGAGACAGTAACACTGCCATTGAACACTGTGTTCCAGCATAAACAGGTCAAGGCTATTTGAAGCAACTCATATTCAAATACCTCATCCAGTTGCTCGATGCTCTGGGAAATCAGTTCTACATCAAAAAAATTTTGATTCAAAATGATAACATGCTGACAATGTACGGATGACGGAAGGCCAGTGGTATTCAGGTATACTTGTGCTAGGACTCCGCATATTTTCAAGAGGACACATGACAATCAACATCAATGCCACAGCACTGCCATTTGTGTGATCTTGCTGTGCACAAATCAGCTGTGGCATTTTTGAATCGGCAGTACTTCAAGTGACCGTAATGGATGAGATTAGGTCAGATGATATATCAATGCAAGCTTTTCTTCAACAATCATTGCATGATTTAGGAAACACCATGTAGAGTGGACCAAAAATCTGAATATTAAGCTACCAAATTATGTTGGAGTGTAGTGGTTAGGAGGACTGATCACTAAAGAGTAAAGGCGGTGATTGGACAGGGCCCAATTGCACAGGAATGGGGAGTTAAGAAGAAGGTGACTTAATGTAGTTTAAAAACAAAATCAATTGAAAATGACAATGGACAGCTTAATGGAAAGATTTCAACAATGAATCCGCCTCCTCTGAGTAAAGAGATGCTTATTCTCGCTCCCAACCTACACTTAAATTGTTTACAGTCAGTTGGCCTGCTTTTGAGTTTTAAATCTTTAATCTCCCACCTGAGCCAAACCCCTCTGTTTCTGGGGGTTAATGCAGTCTGGACCTAGCTGTCTGTTGCTGGATGGCTCGACTTTTCAAATAGATGTACTGAGATATAGGAGTGACTGGAAATCAGAACCTGAAACACATGGTCTATAGAGGTGAAGCAATCTAAAACAAAGGACACTAGCTCTGGTTGATGGTATAAATTGTCCCAATTGGGGAAATAGGTTTAATAAGATTAAACTAACCAACCTCATCTAGAAAGGAATAAGTTGATTAGGGATAGTCAACACAGTTTTGAGAAGGATAGGTCATGCCTCAAACCTTATTAAGTTCTTTGAGAAGGTGACCAAACAGGTGGATAAGGACAAAGACAAAGTGGTTGATGTGGTATATATGGATTTCGGTAAGATGTTTGATAAGATTCCCCATAGTTGGCTATTGGACAACATACTGAGGCATGGGATTGAGGGTCATTTAGTGGCTTGGATCAGAAATTGACTAGCTGAAAGATGACACAGAGGGTGGTGGCTGATGGGAAATATTCATCCTGGAGTTTAGTTACTAGTGGTGTACCACAAGGATCTGTTTTGGGTCCACTGTTGTTTGTCATTTTTATAAATAACCTAGATAAGGGCATAAAAGGATGGGATGGTAAATTGCCGGATGACACTAAGGTCGGCAGAGTTGTGGATAGTGACGAAAGATATTTGAGGTTACAGAGGAACATAGGTAAGCTGCAGAGCTGGGCGGAGAGGTGGTAAATGGAGTATAATGCAGATAAGTATGAGGTGATTCACTTTGGAAGGAGTAACAGGAATGCAGAGTACTGGGCTAACGGTAAGATTCTTGGTAACGTAGATGAACAGAGTTTTCAGTGTCCAGGTACATAGATGCTTAAAAGTTGCCACTCAAGTTGATAAGGTCGTTAAGAAGGAATATGATGCGTGTTAGCTTTCATTGCTAGACGGATTGGGTTTTGGAACCATGAGGACATGCTGCGGCTGCACCTGGAGTAATGCATACAGTTCCAGTCACCGCATTATTGGAAGGATGTGGAAGCTTTGGAAAGGGTTCACAGGCAATTTACTAGGATGTTGCCTGGTACGGAGGGAAGGTCTTACAAGGAAAGGCTGAGGGACTTGAGGCTGTTTTCGTTAGAGAGAAGGTCGCGGAGAGGTGATTTAATTAAGACAGAAGATAATCAGAGGATTAGATAGGGTGGACAGTGAGAGCCTTTTTCCTCAGATGGCGATGGCTAGCACAAGGGGACATAGCTTTAAATCGAGGGGTGACAGATATAGGATAGATGCCAAAGGTAGTTTCTGTCATGGGACATGGAATGCACTGCCTGCAACAGTAGTAGACTCACCAACTTGAAGGGCATTTAAACGGTCACTGGATAGGCACATGGCCGAGAATGGAATTGTGAAGGTTAGATGGGCTTCACAGGTTGGCCGAAGGGCCTGTACTGCACTGTAATGTTCTAACCAGGAGTTTTTCAGTTATTCTGAGCTGGTTTTAAGGTTAATTTGTCACCTGCAGTTCAGGTGAAAATGGAACTTTCCAACTGGCAGATCACTGCATATCGGAATCAGCAAGGGAGATACTGAAGAAATGTGGGTGAACAAATGGTGGAACCACTGTATTGTGACTAAGATTGAACAGTCTGGAATTGTGACTAAAGTGTACTTGGAAAATCCTGCTGTCTGGTCACTTCTTATCCTGGCTTCCTAATAGTCCTTTACATTGAGCAGCTATTTCAAGATCAGCCTGCTCAGAGATATTATTACGTAGCTGTGAAGCAGGGAATTTGAAACCCAGCTTCCTGGTTTGGAGGTAGGGACACTATCACTGCCCCTCAATGGCCCTGACCCTTCACCATTATTGACTGATGTCATTGCCCATTCACGGTGTGGAGGAGCCAGTGTTAGACAGGGGTGGACAAAGTTAAAAATCACACAACGCCAAGTTATAGTCCAACGGGTTTATTGGAGGCAGCATCTGACGAACAGGAGAATCCAAGTTTCTGATCAAGAGCTTATGCCCAAAACGTCGATTGTCCTGCTCCTTAGATGCTGTCTGCAGTCCTCAGTTTCTACTGGGTTTATTTGGGGGCTTCACAACCACCTGACGGAGCAGTGCTACAAAAGCTAGTGCCTCCAAATAAATCTGCTGGACTGTAACTTGGCATTGTGAGATTTTTAACATTTCCCATTCAATTTCTCTCATGCTTTGGCTACAAGACAATTGCAACCTGTGGCCACTGGGTGCCAGTCTAGAGCTGATTTTCCTGCTGCTTTCCAGTTCCATCCTCACTTTCATATACAGTTATTGGGAGCTTTCTGCTTTAATTGCATTGGGCTGATCTATTTCATCGGCCTTATATTTCTTTAGTCACTTACTGGTATTAACAAACTCCAATTTTCACCTTCCATCGGCTTCCAGCAACATGTCACTCTGATGAAGATAATTACTTCAATACTGACTAAAACTCTTAGCCAGTAAAATAAACATATGCCTGACTGGTCAGATTAAATCAATAACAAGCCAAGCAATTCAACCAGTATCTATAAGGGATGTTGGGGCTCTTGTGGTGTAGTGGTAGTGTCCCTGCTTCTGAGTCAGGAGGCTTGGGTTCAAGTTTCACCTACTCCAAAGGGTGTCATAGCACCTTTGAATTTGTGGATTAGAAAATAAAATAAATGGGAGATTAGATAAAGAGCATTTATGGACAGGATGGTGCTGTTATTTAGAATCTGCAGAACTTTTACTTGGTTGACAGTAAAGTGTGTGTGTGTGTGCGCGCGTGTCCCTGTTACTTGAACAAGAAAAATATGGACTTTTCCATGTTTCGCTCTGAGAAATACAAGTCATGTTGCTTTCTTATGTCTTTCATACCTTAAATAGCTCCTTGCACATTTACAATCAGCAATAACTCCAAACTGTTTCCATCTTCAAACCATATACACGACATGCATTCAGAAATTGCCATTTACCAAAAACATTATTCTTCCTTACTAATGCACAACAGGAATTTTTCCCTCCAAAAAGACAGGAGGTCTTTAATATAAACTCAAGCCCGTGTCATAAACACTCAGGTTAACAAAGTCTCCATTAATACAACAGGTAGATTTGTCGAGAGCAGCTGGATCATTTAGACTGTGATTGATACATTATATAATCCAGTATTTCAGATGGAGATTTATTTGCAAGTCATACTTTGCATAACCAACAGAATTAACAGCACAGAAACATGCCATTCAGCTGAAATGGTCCTTGCTGGTGCTTGTGTTCCACATGAGCCTCTGCCCTTCCTTGTTAAATAACCTTATTCACACAAAGTCATAGGCCTTCCTCCCTCATTTAAGGGGAGCCAATGTTTCATGTTATTGTCACAATCCAGATAAGCAGGTAAAAATTTGGGGATCTAATGTCAAATTCAGGTAGTGAAATTTAAATTCACTGAACATCTGGAATTAAAAGTCTGATGACCATGAAACCACTGTCAATGGTTTTAAAAACCCAACTAGCTCACTACTGCTCTTTAGGGAAGGAAATCTGCTGTCCTTACCTGGTCTGGCCTACATGTGATTTCAGACCCAAAGTAAAGGAGTTGACTCTTAGCAGCTCTCTGGAATGACAGAGTGCCATCGATTGTATTAAACTGAAGTGCATCGAAAAATGAAACCAGGTGATTCCGTCCCTAAAGGCATTTTAGGTTTGCCTACACCAAACAAACAGCTTGGTTCAGGTATGAGCTCACTTCCATCCGCTCAAGGACAGCTTTAGATGGGAAATAACCACAAGCCCAGCCAGCATACACACCGCTGATGGAATTAATACATGTACTTCATGGCCTTCCAATCAACTGCAACTCAGTTAGTTACCTAATCATTCACATCCTTCAGGAATGATCTCCAAAAACAAAATCAGCTAGAATTAAGTTTTATAGTCTAAAAAAGTTGACAAGAACTGAACTCAAGCCCTGCTCTTGTCACTAATTCACTGATCCATCATTGTCCAGCAGCTTTATACCCAGTGTGGGAATACACACATTGTAGAAAGCTGATTTATGAATATATTCCACAAATAGGTTATTTTCCTCCTCGCTCAAAACATCTCCCATCCTTTTATGTGTTGCTTCTTTGGTTAATCCTAATGTTCATTTGCCTCCACCATTCCAAGCTGATTTTGCATTGAAGGAAAAAAATGCTTGAACCACCTGAGAATCATGACGGTGAGCAGAAACTTGCACAGAAATTGCACTTAACTCAGTTAGTGTTATACAGCATGGAAACAAATCCTTCAGCCCAACTTGTCTACGTCAACCAAGTTTCCCAAACTAATCCCACTTGCCTGTATTTGGCCCATATCCCTCTGAACATCGCCAATTCACATACCTGCCCAAATGTCTTTGAAAAGGTTGTAACTGCACCTGCATCTACCACTTCCTTTGGTAGTTCATTCCACATACAAACCACTCTAAAATGTTGCCCCTTCACATCTCATTTAAATCTTTCTCTGCTCACCTTAAAAACATTCCCCCAGCCTAGAGAAAAGAAAGACTTTGCTATTCACCTTATCTATGCCCCTCATGAATTTATAAACAGGGTGGCAGTGAACAGTTCAGCAACACTCTGCTATAGGGACACTTCAATTTCCTAAAATGATGAATGCTGTTACAGGCATTAATGTGGGCTTAGCTCATGCTCCCAGAATCTGAATTTCAGTCAGTAACTTCCACAATATCATACCTGAGACAGGATGTTGGTACACTGTTGGAGCAGGGAGACAGGAGGATTGCCAAGGCTGGTTGCCAGCTGTACCCTGAGCAGCTGTTCCTTTTGGATGGAGTTATCCTGCAGAGCATGTGCTAATGCTACAGCAGCACACCAGTTAGAGAGGGAATCTGTAGAGAAGAGGCCCCCACATAGCAGCTGGCCAGCTGAGATCGAATTGGCTAAACAAAGCAAGCAAAAAAGTCCCATCAAATCTGAATAATGTGTAAATTGTCATCAAATAGAAGTGATACACCAATAAAAATGGAAGGCTATTGCGCTTGATGAACATATTTTTTACCAAATATTTTTTGTTAAAGACATTGTCACAATTCCACTGAAAGCAAATAACTTAGTAATAATTCTGTCCTAAATGCAGAATGCTAAACTCACTCCTTTAAACTTTAATTGAAACTTCATTAAACAAACTTTGCTCACACCTGAGGTTTTGATTTCTATTCAGAAAGGCTGAATAAGCATTTGAAATACTTGGCAATGAATAAATGCAGAAGAATGCAAGAAACAAAAAGGAGAGAGAAATACCAGTTAGTTCCAACGCTGACTGACCTGCCCCTGTGCTGTGATTTAAAGAATGAAAATCTTAAAGAACGAATAAGATTAAATTAGATTACTGACAGTGTGGAAACAGGCCCTTCGGCCCAACAAGCCCACACCAACCCTCCGAAGAGCAACCCACCCAGACCCATTCCCCTTCATTTACCCCCCCTCACTTAACACCACAGGCAATTTAGCATGGCCAATTCACCTAAACTGCACATTTTTGGACTGTGGGAGGAAACCGGAGCAGCCGGAGAAACTCACTGTGCCGCCCAGGAGTTATTCAGTCCACTGACCTTAAATCTCTGGCCTTTCCCCTCAATGAATATTTAAAAAAAAACAATTCAGTGCCCTTTGAAATGTTTCCATAATTATTGCCAGTCAGGTGTCTTGGTCTAAATAATCCTCTAAATGACAAAACCTGCTCTTTTAATGTTAACCCTAAAATTAACACACTAATTACAACCAGTATTTAGGGTTATAATCTAGTTGTTGTGGTTCTGTTCGCCGAGGTGGGTATTTGTGTTGCAGACGTTTCGTCCCCTGTCTAGGTGACATCCTCAGTGCTTGGGAGCCTCCTGTGAAGCGCTTCTGTGATCTTTCCTCCGGCATTTATAGTGGTTTGTATCTGCTGCTTCCGGTTGTCAGTTCCAGCTGTCCGTTGCAGTGGCCGGTATATTGGGTCCAGGTCGATGTGCTTATTGATTGAATCTGTGGATGAGTGCCATGCCTCTAGGAATTCCCTGGCTGTTCTCTGTTTGGCTTGTCCTATAATAGTAGTGTTGTCCCAGTTGAATTCATGTTGCTTGTCATCTGAGTGTGTGGCTACTAAGGATAGCTGGTCGTATCGTTTCGTGGCTAGTTGGTGTTCATGGACGCGGATCGTTAGCTGTCTTCCTATATGTCCATGCAAGGACTGCACAAAACACTATATAGGACAAACAGGAAGACAGCTAACGATCCGCATCCATGAACACCAACTAGCCACGAAACGATACGACCAGCTATCCTTAGTAGCCACACACGCCGATGACAAGCAACATGAATTCGACTGGGACAACACTACTATTATAGGACAAGCCAAACAGAGAACAGCCAGGGAATTCCTAGAGGCATGGCACTCATCCATAGATTCCATCAATAAGCACATCGACCTGGACCCAATATACCGGCCACTGCAACGGACAGCTGGAACTGACAACCGGAAGCGGCAGATTCAAACCACTACAAATGCCGGAGCAAAGATCACAGAAGCGCTTCACAGGAGGCTCCCAAGCACTGAGGATGTCACCTAGACAGGGGACAAAACGTCTGCAACTCAAATTCCCAGCTCGGCGAACAGAACCACAACAGCGAGCACCCGAGCTACAAATCTTCTCCCAAACATTATTTCCAGCAAGACACTAGATTATAAGAATCATGTTCAATTCAAAAGGACATTAAATGATTATTGAAGTAGAAGCAATGCACATGGTTATAGGGACAGTAGGGAAACAACATTAAGTCATGATACTTATTTGGAACAAAAGCAAAATACTGCGAATACTGGAGATCAGAAATAAGAACAAAATGCTGGAAAGCTCTGGCAGCATCTGAGGAGGGAGAAGTAGAGGTAACATTTCAAATCTAATGACTACTTTGGAGCAGTGCTGAAGAGTCATATTGTACTCAAAAACTAACTAACTTAACTGCCAAACCTGCAGAGTATCTCCAGCATTTTGTTTATTTACTTATTTGGAAAGCAAGCAAAGATAAGTTGGCCTCCTGCACTGTACCAACTCTGATTCTATGATTCAGTGGAAATGGTTTTGTGTCCATTAATTTTAGCAAAGCCCCATGTAATTCTGAACATTTTCAAAGAACACTCCATGAACTATGATGTTCGAAAGGCTTTTACTGTCTTTTACAGTCTCTTCCCAATAGACCGTAGATACCATTGTGTTGTATTGCTTCTAACCCACCCTTTGTTCTGATATCCTGCCTAGAGGAATGCATCCAAAAGCTGGAGACAAATTATTTTATGTAATTGCTTAGCTCCTCCTTTTTGCTTTTAGCTTTACGGCCATTTAACTCATCCACCCATTGTGTCCTCTCCCAAGGAAAGGCAACTGGCTTTAGTAATGTGCCCTCTCATTTCAAGAATCTGCATATCTCAACCTACACAAGTTTCTCAGCTATGATATAATGTGGAAACTTACCATCAATAGTTGCTGGCAGAAGTGTGGCAACAATCTCTGCTTGGCCTTTTTGGTTTTTGTACAAGAAACATTGGAAACAGTACAGCACCGCACAACGCAGGACAAATGGCTGCCTTTCATTCACCATGGACATCAGAAGGACTACAATTGCAGGCCTGTGTTGAATAAATTTAGGCACACTTCATTAAAAAGGTTTAAAAACACTACTTTCAAAACATATGTTGGTGGAAATTTGATAAAGAATGTTGTTGGGTATTAACAAGGTTAACAATACATCAAGTTCAGAATGCACCCTTTGGAGCCTGTCTGCTGCTGTTCACTCCTTTAGTGAGGTGTAAACTGTCCAGAGACTTTTCTGAATATTTGGAGGATGTCCAGAACTTGCATTTTTGTCAAAAATGTTTAGATCACGACATTAACGTAAAGTGGTTATAGGGATTTAATCACATTGCCACTGGTAGGAAAGGGCATTGCACCACGTACCGGAGTCATGCATTGGTGTGTCCGAACTTCAAACCATTGTTTGTAATTGGTAACAGAAGACTTCGATACCAATAATACTTACAAGAGCAATCCAATAAAAATCCAACTAATACAGCTATGTGACAGACTGCACCATGCACGTACTGTACAGTCACTAGATTGTCACCAAAGCAACTAAATACAACTTGTACTCCAACTTGTAATTTTCAGGCACAGTGAGTGAAAGTTCAAAACAGAAGTAAATTGCAACCATTTACTAGACAGTAAGTATTTTTGTAGACCTCAACAGATAAGCTGAATGCAAAACTAAACTTTTGATTTTTTTTTTCCAAAACCTGCTTACCTTGGTGGATTGGAAGGTGCATTCACAGAAGCAAAATAATCCTGGTTTACCTGGGACCCTCTGATAACTTCAGATACTGTGTTAATGGTCTGTATAAACAAAATCAAAATGTCACGGAACTGTAAATGCAACGTGTATAACAATAACCAGTCTTTAAATGCCATCTTTATTTTGCAAGTATATTTTGTGATGCAGATGAAGATAACCTATGGATAGCTCATGTTGAGGTTAAGTACAACACGATTAGACGTGAAGAAGCTCCACCTTAAATGAGAGGTTTATAGGCTGGTGACTACCTTTTCAGATGACAAGAATAGATAGGAAAGTATATTGTGAAGATAATGTAACAAAGGTGCAGATGATACAGAAAGGTTGAGTATTGCTTATTTTGACAGAAAGAACTTTTGAGCCCTAATGTTCCTAATGGCAGGGGAGTCCAGAATCAGAGGCCACAGTCTAAGGATACTGCGCAGGCCATTTAGAACTGAAATGAGGAGAAATGTCTTCACCCAGAGAGTGGGGAGCCTGTGGGATTCACCAAGACACAGAGCAATCAAGGCCAAAGCATTGCATGATTTCAAGGTGGTGGTGGGTATAGCACTTGGGGCTAAAGGGCTCCCCCCTCCTCATCCTTCTAAAGTCCAGCATATATAATCCTAACCAATTTAACTTCACCTCATACATCAGTCTTAATATCCCAGGAATGAATCTGGTAAAGCTTTGCTGCACTCCCTCTATATCCTTCCTCATATGAGGAGACCAAAACTGCACATGATGTTCCAGTTCTGGTCTCACTAAGGCCCTATATAACTGCAGCATGACATCCCAGCGGCTATCCTCAAATCTTCTCACTATTAAGGCCAACACACCATTTGCCTTCCTTGCAATCTCCAACACCTGCACAGTGAACAGCAGAAGAATTTCAGACGTGCAAAGGGATGCAAGTGTACTAAGTTCATGAGTCCTCAAAAATATTAGCATGCAAGGACAGCAAGTGATTAAAATGGTTAATGGGATGCTATCATTTATTCTAAGAGGAACTGAACATAAAATTAAGGATACTTCTGCTTCAGTTGTACAGAGTATTGGCGAAATCACATCTCAGGTACTGTGTTTAGTTTTGGTTTCCTTATTTAAGGAAGGATGTAAGAGTGAAGGGCAATGTGATTGTTCAGGATCTTATACAATTCAGTCTTAACAAGGTGGTTATGGGGCGGCACGGTGGCACAGTGGTTAGCACTGCTGCCTCACAGCACCAGAGACCCGGGTTCAATTCCCGCCTCAGGCGACTGACTGTGTGGAGTTTGCACGTTCTCCCCGTGTCTGCGTGGGTTTCCTCCGGGTGCTCCGGTTTCCTCCCACAGTCCAAAGATGTGCAGGTCAGGTGAATTGGCCATGCTAAATTGCCCGTAGTGTTAGGTAAGGGGTAGATGTAGGGGTATGGGTGGGTTACGCTTCGGCGGGGCGGTGTGGACTTGTTGGGCCGAAGGGCCTGTTTCCACACTGTAAGTAATCTAATCTAATCTAATGGAAAGAATGTTTATCCTTGTGGGCAAATCCAGAACCAGGGGACTCTTAGAATTAAGAGTCACCTTTAGGGCAGAGATGAGCGACTTATTTTTCTCAAAAGGATTCTGCATCTTTGGAAATTTCTGCCTCAGATGATAGTGGAGACAGGGCCATTGAATATTTTTAAGGTTGAGAGAGACTGATGCCCTAACCTAACAAGAATTTAAGATTATTGCCGACATTATGGAATTCAGAACACAAACAGATCAGCAAGATCTTAATAATACAGCTTGGCTCCAATCACAACAGAAGAGCTCACAGTCCAGCATGATAAGCCATTTACCTCCTTCAGTCATTGAGAGATTGCCAGGTGTAAGCTTAGCACAATATAAAATCAGGTCAGTTTGCTGCATGGGCTTTGGCCAATGGAAAGCAAGGCTTCCCAAAACGATTTCTCATAGCCAGACGATCCCTCCCACAGAGCAGCAAGTTCATAAAAGCAGGACAATATATTCCTACTCCTATTTATGTTCCCATCAGTATGGTCTGGATTCAGAAGGCCAATGCACACCTAAACACTGACACCTTCCTTTAACAAGCTGGAAGAGATTAACCTAGCTGATTCCATATCTCGCAACCTTCAGGTGAAGGTAAGCAGAACTTGCATTTTGCATGTTACATGTGACTAGAACTGGGATCACATAGCTGTAGAATACTCAAGGTATTCTTTCATTTCCCTTGGGAAAATTCTAGGAATTCTTCTGCACTTTTAACTGAAGTTTAAAATCAGACTCGAAACATTAACTGTTTCTCTGTCCATCTACGCTGTCAGATTGGAATTCCTCCAGCATTCTCTGTACATGTTGCATTTTTAACTAACACATCCTAAAAAATATTTTTGCGATTCAAAAATATTAAGAGCAACACATCAAATATTGCAGTTCTACCTCGACCAAAATGTTGTGCTTTTAATGCTTCAGACATCTTCCTTACATAATGTGTAAAGTGTTAAATCAGTTAACATTTTAGTACGACATTCAAACGACAAATGTTCATTCAACTACTCCAATCCTTGCAATTTTCAGGAATGTTTGTATGGTTTTTATTTAACTTTCATATTTTAATTTGTATCACAATGTCACGTAACCTAATAGAGGTTCTTAAAATAATGAAGATATTTGATAGGATAATATAAAAATGTGTCCACTGGAGGGACAGTGAACTGGGAGTCCATCAATACTAGGTACTCCTAAATAAATTCAATAAGGAACACAGGAGAAAATTTACCGGAGTGTGGTGAGAACGTGGAGCTCAGGTCCACATCGACTGACTGAGACAAATGGCATATATGCTCCTAGAAGGGCAAGTTAGATAAATAGCAATTATATATGAATCTTCATTTAATTGGATTTAGAAGTCATGTTTCAATTGGGATGGCCATATATATATATAGGAGCAGGCTACAGACTGACATACTGACACTGGTTTGGAGGTGCACAATTTGTAATGTATTGCTTTATCAACCTCCAAGCTTTTAGATTAAATTAAATTAGATTAGATTAGATCATTGCAAAGGTTTGGCTCCAGTTCTAGCTGACACTGCTGGATTGCATGTCGGAGAAAAGGCAGAAGAATATGTTGATCAAATAACAAAGATGCAAGGAAATAACTTTCTCCTGAGTTCCTTATTGAATTTATTTAGGAGTACCTAGCATTGATGGACCCCCAGTTCACTGTCCCTACAGTGGACACATTTCTATATTATCCTATCAAATATCTTCATTATTTTAAGAACCTCTATTTATGTGGAACTGATGAACTTGAATGTCCTGCTGTTTGTGCCTCAAAACAGCACTAACTCACCTCAGTGAGAATGTCAGCAGGAACTCCAGTTGCCATCAGGATGGTGCACAACTGCTGCAACAAACCACATTGGAATGCTGACTTCTGGCAACTGCTTGTAGCACCAGGAGGATTCACAGGAGACACCAGCACTCTCACCAGCTAAGAATAATAAAAGGAGGAGGAAAGTTCACCAATTAACTTCACAGGCAGAAAGATAGTTTGAGTTGCAAGTTCTCTTTTAACAAAGTATGTTTGTAAACAGCATTTATTCTTTCAACCAGTCATTTGTGCAACACACAGAAAACATACTTGAACGTTTTAGTTGCAAGCAGCATCTCAAAATATGAAAATAACTAAATTTCCCAAGCAAATGACAAGTCTAAATTACATCTCTTGTCTGAAGCATTAAGTTCAAAATGACCTGATCCTTAAATGCTTTGACAAATACAGCAGTTGAACTAGTCAGAGAAAGGTACTGCCAGTGACCAGGTCATTCTAGAGGGACAGGTGTGCATTTGGTCATTGTTAGCATAGGTGGTAGCTGACGTGGGCCCTATCTTCACAGGTGACTGATGACAGGGTAACATGGTGGTGCTACAGACAGTAGCACTCAACCTCTGAACCAGTAACTTCTCCTAGATTCAATCCCGCTCCAGGACTTCAGCACAAACCCAAGGTGACACTTCAGATAGTACAGCAATCCCTCAGTACTTCAGTGAAGTGCCATCTTTCAGATGAGATGTTAAATGGATCTCTGTTTGCAGCCAGAGGGAAATGTAAAAGATTCCATGACACTGTTGTGAAGGCCAGCAGGACAATAGTCCACATCACAAAAATATTATCTCATCAACATAACATTATTTGAGAGTTTTTGTGAAACTTAGCTGCCATGCTTTCTAAATTATATCAAAGTTGTCACTTCAAACATGTTTAATCAACTGGAATATATTTTTGTATGTTCTGAAGGCTCAAATTCATTTTAAAAATCAGATTTAAGAACTAAACTAACAAAAATCTTCAAAAGATTTACATTAAAGATGGTTATTCACAAATAGTTTTAGTTTTGGCTTGCTACCAATTCTACATTTTATGGAGAGAAACACAAGGTTGTTGCATCAATTTAAAAATCATTACAGCATATATATATTTGGAATTATACAAGGACATTATCAGTTAAAGTAACTAAATTAACAACGTATAAAGTAAAATCAATATAGAAGGGCAATGACATGAATTTATCTCATGACAACGCTTCTTTGAAAAACACTAAAAATGTGCAAAGAGTAGGTCACTAGTCATTAATGTCTGATAGTCATTTGATAGATTTCAGGGTCTACAAAATAGGCCACATGCCTCAAATGAATTATCAA
The DNA here is from genome assembly GCF_047496795.1 of Chiloscyllium punctatum. NCBI lineage: Eukaryota > Metazoa > Chordata > Chondrichthyes > Orectolobiformes > Hemiscylliidae > Chiloscyllium > Chiloscyllium punctatum. The sequence continues at coordinate 3,387,463 of NC_092752.1, forward strand.
ATGTTCTAATAGAGAAACTGAGCTGTCAGTCTGCAAAATTATTTTTAAAAATGCAAAAACAGATTGCAAAGTCACTAGGGTCAAGGTAACAATAGTGATGAGTTGTCTGTCAAAACAAGGAAAGTAACAGACATGAATGAGGGAATGAAGACAACCAGATTGTTCAACAATCTGAATGAACCAACCCAACAACCAGGAGTGTACCAAGGGACTGCTCGGATTGTTGGAAGCGCTGACGTTCAAAATCAGTGGCTGTGGCCAATTTATATCTGCCTTTTCAACCGGCTGTAAAAAAAGTTATCATGGTATTTCTGAAGAGCCAGGAGTTTTCCACAAAGTCTTGGTTACCACACATCCCTCATGATGCAAAGGGAGTAACTACATACATACTTGTATGAACACGGTCTGAGATTTTGACGGTAAATTAGCTGCTGCACTTAACAACAGACTATTTACAGTTGAAAAGTAACCAATTAGTGAAACAGTACTTTTGAAATTTTTGAGGCTTTTGTAAGGAAATTTTACCTGCAGCATCAGGTGAAGATTTGTTACTTTCTGTGCAGACCAACCCGAATTATCTTCAGCAACCTCAAACCAAGGTTTTGTGCGTTGAATGTATGAACCCTCTTTAAAAAAATTCTGATTCGAACTATTGTTTTTCATCAAGTTAAGGAGCAGCAAAAGGCAATCTTCAACAACAATGCCTAAAATATGCAAGATAATTAAACATACTTACTATAAAAAGGAGTTTAAAGTTATAAAGAGTTCAGAATTGTACTCAACTCAATGTATAGAATGATAATGGAATCCATTGAGAACTGACACACAATTTTGTTTAGTCAATATGTGTGACTCCAGACCCATAGCAATATAGCTGACTCTCAAGATGTCCTCTAACAGTCTTAGCAACCCAGTCAGTTAAGAAGAAAGTTGATCACCACCTTTCCAAGGACAATGAGTGTTGGCCTTGCCAGTAACACCCAGATCGTATGAAAAATAAATCAATCTTCCTTTTACAGTCCTTACTTAAAATTGTAAGATTTATCTTTTAGACAGTGGATCTACAGAAGATTCCACTACTCCTCTGTTCCCTTTAAGGTTCTATATCCTTCTTCTATTCTTCGAGGTAAAATGCATTATTTCATCTGCCATCCATTATTAAATCTAGCTACACTATTGGTGTCTTTCCACAGGTCTAGTCAATACATAAAGCACCCTGATATAACAGCAATACATTTTAATATTGCTCCATCAACTCCCAAGTCAATTTTGTACATAATAGCAGCTTCAATGACATCAAAGCTCAAATGACAGGCCCACCATCAGTACAGTCACTTTACCCCACACTTTTTATTCTTTAGTCTACCTCATTGAATTGCATTTACTTTGCCACCAAGAGTCTTGTGATACCTTAAGCACTTCTTGAAAATTAATACAACTTCATTTCTTTACATTTTCTCCCTTTCTTTAAGGGATTCTCAAATGCAAAACATCTTTAAAAAATAATGCTCATTAAGCTTGATTTAACTTTACCCCAAATACTTGGTAATTTTATCCCTATACTTTCCTGGCCTATGTTCATTCTTGGTCTTGAAGAGAAATGACACAGTTTCCTTTTGACAGAATAATGGAAAGTATAGTTGAATCTTCCTCCATTTCTCACAATTCCTTCAGATGTAAAACACGAAAACCTCTTGAGAAGTTTGAATAGCTTATTTAGCAATATACCATTTACCATTAAATTAAAGCCTTCCACAACATTTCAAGTGTTTCTGCAATTGCCATGGCCAACTCCTCTGAAAAATCTGAGGCCAAGTTCTGATTTAGTGTCTGCCATCACCTCTCACTTCTGGAAGGTTGTCAAATTACAAATTCATTAACAGAACATTCATTAATGATTCTACAAATGAGAATACCAAGGTAGACAATGGGTGCAGGAGTAGGCCAATCTGCCCTTCGAGCCTGCACCACCATTCATTATGATCATGGCTGATCATCGTCAATCAGTATCCTGTTCCTGCCTTATCTCCATAACCCTTGATTCCACTATCCTTCAGAGCTCTATCCAACTCTTTCTTAAACGAATCCAGACACTGGGCCTCCACTGCCCTCTGGGGCAGAGCATTCCACACACCCACCACTCTCTGGGTGAAGAAGTTTCTCCGCATCTCTGTCCTAAATGGCCTACCCCTTATTTTTAAGCTGTGTCCTCTGGTTCGGCACTCACCCATCAGCGGAAACATGTTTCCTGCCTCCAGAGTGTCCAATCCTTTAATAATCTAATATGTCTCAATCAGATCCCCTCTCAGTCTTCTAAACGCAAGGGTATACAAGCCCAGTCGCTCCAATCTTTCAACATAAGGTAGTCCCGCCATTCCAGGAATTGACCTCGTGAACCTACCTCAATAGCCGGAATATCTTTCCTCAAATTTGGAGACCAGAACTGCACACAGTACTCCAGGTGTGGTCTCACCAGGGCCCTGTACAGCTGCAGAAGCACCTCTTTGCTTCTATACTCAATTCCTCTTGTTATGAAGGCCAGCATGCTATTAGCCTTCTTCACTACCTGCTGTACCTGCATGCTTGCCTTCATTGACTGGTGTACAAGAACACCCAGGTCTCTTTACCTAAATTGATTACATTGAGGTAGTAATCTGCCTTCCTGTTCTTGCCACCAAAGTGGATAACCATACATTTATCCACATTAAACTGCATCTGCCATGCATCTGTCCACTCACCTAACCTGTCCAAGCCGCCCTGTAATCTACTAACATCCTCCTCAGATTTCACCCTGCCACCCAGCTTAGTATCAAAGGCAAATTTGTTAATGCTACTATTAATACCATTTTCTATATCATTAATATATACTATAAAAAGCTGCGGTCCCAGCATTGATCCCTACAGTACCCCATGGTCACCACCTGCCATTCCGAAAGAGAGCCGTTTATCACTACTCTTTGTTTCCTGTCAGCCAACCAACTTTCAATCCAAGTCAATACTTTGCCCCCAATATCACGCGCCCTAATTTTGCTCACTAGCCTCCTTCTGAAAGCCGAGGTGCACTACATCCACTGGATCTCCCTTGTTCATCTTCAGAGTTACATCCTCAAAAAATTCCAGAAGACTAGTCAAGCATGATTTCCCCTTCATAAATCCATGCTAACTCTGACCTATCCTGTTACTGCTATCCAGATGTGTCATAATTTCATCCTTTATAAGGTAAACCTTGTTTAATAACAATTCCAAGATTCTCAATCAAATATTCCAATTGAACATGGAAAAAAAAAAGCATCAGAACTGCAATGACTTTCAGTAAATTATTTTGTTAAATTAAGAACATAAGAACTAGGAGCAGGAGTAAGCCATCTGGCCCTTCGATGGCTGATGTTTTCGTGGCCTCAGCTCCACTTACCCATTAAGTTAAAATTAAGTTTTGGAATGAAAGGTAAATTGTCTAGCAAACCACATTTTGACTTCAACAGCTCAATATCTATGCAACTGAGAAAAACAAGCATCTGCGGCAATTTGCGCTTTCAGGAAAAATAAACATTGCTTGTTTAGTAATTGTTTCTGCTCAGGTTCAGGAATACCTCCATCACTCATCCCCTCTTCAGTGATAATATCCAGCAGGCGTTCAAAGGCATTTTCAAAAGCTACAATCTTCTGAATGGCTGCATTAGCTTTCGTTAATTGCTGGAGCAAAAGGAGACCCTGCAGGAATAAAAAGATGCATTGACTACTTCCTTACCTCTCCTGACTATGTTAGCAGTGACATAAACACAGACATGAAATGGTAATATCTGCTTAATTGATTTGCCCAGGCCCTAAATCAATTAACAGGTATTCGACCTTTTAGCACGTTTATAAACGGATATAGGGCAGCGTCTGGGACAGATGATTCAGCACACTATTCTTTAAAGCTTCAAAGACACAAGACAGCATTGAAAAAGTACTTCGAGTTACCCCACTTTTTAGACAGTAGCAAAATCTGGTTTAAATGGGCAAGAAACAAACATTAAAAAGTTATACCCCATCCAAAAAACACAGAATTAATAAAACACCAAATACTGTATCTTCTGCCATTGTTTGCTATCAATATATAAAAAGCACAGGATTATAGAAAATATTCAACACTCAGTAAGAGACTACAACTTTTAGGTGTTCAGAAATCTTGCAATTAGTGACACGTGTTACAATGTTGACCATAACACAGCCAAAAGTTGAACACTGTTGAAAGGAAATTTCTAAATACAGAAAGAGAACCAAGATCTGTAGCCAGCGGTATTCTGCAACGTCAGCATGGTGTCTTTAAAGATGCACAGCCAACATCCTACAAAAAACATCTTTGTATTTACAATGCATCTATATGGTACAGATATTGATTTAACCTTGCTGTCAATTCAATTCATCACAAACATGGAATTTAGAACTTTAGACTCATCTGCACACATGGGTGCATGCACAACAGCCAGAAGATGCATCCCTATATTAAGTGATGAAGCTATTATGTTTCCTGAAAAGAAGTTTAAAATATGCTGTACCTATTTCCACAAACTAGCTAAATATCTAGTTGTTTAATAAACTAAGGGTGGATTTCTTTTTATCTTTGAAGAAACTCACAAAGTTGTCACAGGCCCTCATTATGGACTTTTTTGGCTCTGTCAACCAGAGAGCTATGGTCAGACTGCATCTTCATGGGTAGACCCCTCAGAAACAGCAGAGGGCATTATTACCAATAGGTCCTGAACCAGCAGAGAGAGATTAACAAACTAAACCAAGTTTCTATTTCAAACCCACAAACAGAAATTTTGCAACAGCCTCATGGTGATCGCTAAGCTCTCGAGTTTCCATCCCGCTTACATTTTGAAATAACAATCTTACACAAGTGTATCAAATTTAGAAATGGAACATGACTCTGGACTCATGTTAACCATGTTAGCAAATGCATCTTTGATAATGTTTTTGCTCAGTTTTGACTGTCATATTCAAGGTGGAGGTTTCAAGAGAGGATACTTACATCATTGCGAATTACTTCTCTCGAATCTGCAAGCAAGTCCATCATCTTGGATACACCTGCACATTAACATTGAGCAACATTAACTTTTTGAAGAGTTAGTAATTTTATGTCCTATACAAATTGAGCAGCATCTTCAGAAGTGACCATGACCTACTGCACACAATAGATCCCCCTCACATCAGTTCACATTTTGTTGAACACATGCACACTAAATATACAGACACTCCCCTCTTCAACATTTACAAGCACAGATGAAGATATTCAATACTTGTACTGCTGTTCATTACAGCAATGCTTTAAATTCCTTGACTAATTTTAGATTCCCGATGGAGACTTGTGAAGTGGACCAGAGAGACAGAGGGAGAAGAGCAGTGGCAGTGAGAGATAAAAATTAGTGGCAAAGAGTTCCTTCAACCAGGCAGAGCCAATGGAAAGCAGGTAGGTGACTGATGAGTATGACTTCTGTGCCTCTTTTGATTGGTGAAGTGGTTTAAATCAGGGGACTTATTACAGCTCAAGAGTACAGTTAGGAAATTCACTGTTCCAATTTTAATTTAAAAAAACTGAAGAGGAATGCCCAGGCAGAGAAACCTTTTATCTGTTATATGGGGGAGCTGGTGGACACTGGCATGATTCACAGCGATCACATCTGCAGCAAGTGTTGGCTGTTTCAGGAACTTTGGCTCAGATCTGACGAGCTGGAATCTGAGCTGCAGACATCCGAATACAGTGCTCCCCCCGCCAAAAACAAAACAGTGCCAAATGAAGATTCGTTCGTCCGACTCAATCTTCTAGGTGTTAATGACATTTTTTTCAGGTTGTAAAGATAACTAGTGCCACAATTATTTACTCCCTATATTCATTACTTGGGATGATGTGGCAGAGTCTAATATACACAAATATGCTGATAATCCAAAAAAAGGTGGGTGGGCACATTGTAGTGAGGACACAGACTCTGCAATGCAATATAATTGGGTTGATTGAGCGAGTAGATGAAAACCTGGTGGATGGAGTCATCATTTGGAGACACAGTACTGGACTGGGGTGGACAAAGTTAAAAATCACAACACCAGGTTATAGTCCAACAGGTTTATTTGGATGCACTAGCTTTCGGAGTGATGCTCCTTCATCAGGTGATTGCGGAGAATAAGATTGTAAGACACAATTTAGAGTAAAAGTTTACAGTGTGATGGAACTGAAATTATATATTAAAAAAAGATCTTTTAGAATGACCATGTAGGCTTCAGTTCTTTCACATGTAAATCTCAAAACATACACTCCCACACACACCCTTTTAACAGACTTAAACCCCTTTACACACTCAGACACTCATAACACCCCCCCCCTCCCCACACCTACATATACACACACAATTTGTGGGGTGAATTTGCACTTGCAGAATTACATTTTACTTCGCTCAAAAACTGCATGAATCCATGTAAGATTCTGTAAATCCATTTTTTAAGATTAGAATCAGGTACATATAGCCTCACAGGGAGTTAACACCTTCAATACCTTATCTGGGCCAACATGACACCAATTGAAGTGCACTTGAGAATGTAACTTATTTTGGAAAAAAATGTTCTGCGATTTACATATGAAAGAACTGAAACCAACATGGTCATTCTAAAAGACGAGAGACTTAAACAATCTGGATCTTTTTAAATATATAATTTCAGTTACACACTATAAGTTTACTATAAATCCTGTCTTAGAATCTTATTCTCCACAATCACTGATGAAGGAGCAGTGCTCTGAAAGCTAGTGCTTCCAAATAAACCCGTTGCACCATAACCTGGTGTTGAGATTTTTAAACTCTGGCCGATGGAGTTTTCTTCAAGGTTACTAAGAAAGGAGCCAGAGAACTTGAGAGACTGATTAAAACAACTTGCACTTTTCACAGTCGCAAAACCTGGGGTTACTTGTATTAGCAAAAAAGTGTTGGCATGAAAATAGGTCTCAGGCAGCATCACAACATTTTTGATGAACAGCAAGCAAGGCTATCTTCTATTTTTGCTAAATATTTGGCCACCCTTTTTGATTCTTTTCCTCCAGAGAATTTATGAACGAGAATTTTAACAATCATCAGTTAACCTTTCAAAACTATGGAACATCTAGATTTTGAATATCAATATGGATGAAATTAGCTACAGTAACATGCTTTAGTTTGATTTTATCCTGAGTTTATGAAGCTTCTCTGCTGCCCCAACTTTACCCTCTTATGCAGTACTCAAGAGTAAACTATGTCCTTACCCATTGGGCTGACAAGGATAATCTGTTGAACTTGTGGACCTTGATTTTTTAAAAGTGCAGTTAGAAGTTTTACTGCAGGCCAGCGCACATGAAAATCAAATTCCTGAAAATAAGTAGAAATTACTTTAACAGCTTAAAAATAGTTTGTGACATATCATGGTAAAATGCAGCATTGATAAGAAAATCTTTCAAGAATTAAATCAAACAAAATACAAAAGTAGATTCAGACTAATGGCTACAGCTGAAGCATTTTTGACAAGTGTGGAGATACCAAATAGCAGCTGGAGGTAGCAGGGTCAGTGATGAACAATAAGAGATAGGAGGAACAAAGTTACAGGCAAGAGGGGAGCAAAACAAAATTTATGTACCCTCTTCAGATCAGTCGTACAGACTGAACAGACCTTCCATTAAAAGCAGCACCACAATTTTCTCTCTAGGCATTCCTTTACAGATTGTCACGCCTCACTGAGGTAACAAAAATCAAATTCCTGGAGTCGTCACAAAGTTAAAGATTTGAAGCACATAAATTTTCCCAATTGACCAGAAAGCTTGGACCAGGTTTCTGTACAGAACAAGGATCACTATTTATTAGACTTTAGCTCCAGGTAAACAAACAGTTATAAACTGTCGATATAGAATAATGAACACACTAATTCTCTTGTAAACTCCTTACACACAAACAAACCAATAGAGCTAAATAGATTACAGAAGAACAGTCGCTTTTTTTCCCCCAAGGTTCTGTTGTCAAGCTGAGCTTTGTGACTCTTCTGCTAGGCAGCATGTTGCCTAAATCATCTTTCTCTAGATGCTTCAACTGGTTGATGAGAGAAACAAGGTGACCAGTCTTCTTAAAAAGTCTTCAAGTTTTCAGTTAAAAGTTATCTTACAATAACTATCATAGAAAACAAACTGATTTGCTTCACGTTTACTACAAGTTTTCACTGCAGAGAACAGAGACACCACTCCCAGGCAGAGGATGAACTGAATCCTACTCTGTAACCTGTTCCAAACTCCAAGTTGTTCAGTTACCCGAGACCCAATCATGCAGTTATTGGCAGGCTAAAAAGGCCGCTGTCATCAATCCATTGATCAATCAATTTCTTGTTGTAAACCAAAATTGCATCTGTGCCCGCCCCCCCCCAGCTCCAAATTCTCTCCAACTCAAACTCCAATTACAACTACTTCAAACAATTGTTTACACAATGCCTGAATGAGTTCAGGTTACTTGCTTTCAAAGTATGCATCCACTTATTCAAACACTGGCTTTTAAAAAAGTTCTCTCATTTCAGTCCACAGTTTTTAAAATCTCAATTAAAAATACACGTCCTTATTAGATGAAGACTGTCGGAGGTTTACCCTCATTTTGCAGATCCATTGCTGGATAGTCAGGTCTATTGATGATCAGCCAGAATCTCCCTCAGGGGCAGCAAGTGAAGGTGGAGACACTACTACAGACAACTGAATCTACCTTTCTTTTTCTGCTTAATTGCAAAGTGACTGGAGCACAACTGATGCACCATCTCAATCTATGACCTGCCCACTAGTTAAATATGGCACACTCGGAAGGACTTCTTCAGAGAATCCTTAAACGTGCCTCTGCTCCCTTCAACAGTGGTCAACTCTCCATACAGCACAAACCTTGCAGCAGAGGACTACCAACCACCTGGGCAATTTGACATGCCCAACCCAATTAGATTTGCAGGAGCATGGCATTAATGCTGGTGATGTTGGCGGTTTCCAGGACTTCAATGTTTGAGATACAGGCTAACCCCTATATCCACAGGTCCGGTTACTGCAGTTTCAATTACCCACAGTTTACTGCAGCCCAAACATGTAAATGGGAACATTCTAGAACCAGGGACCAGGAGGTAACCGGGAAGGCACACTTCTCATTTAAATAAATGAGTTCACACTTCTTCGCAGTTTTGGGCTTCCGCGTTAGGTCTTAGAACGTAACCCAACACTGGTACAGGGGGACTACTGTACATTCTTGCTAGCAGATCTTGAGGATGTTGCGGAGGCTGCCTTTGGAATTGCTCTGAAAGGCATACTTGGTGACGGCAAATGATGACTCAGCACCATTCCAGAAGTGGTGAGAATGACAGCTTTGTACAGATTGACTTCAGTCTTTGCTCAGAGGCTGTTCTACACTCAGTTTGACTGTGACAAACATGGAGAAGGAGAGAGAGAGAGAGACAGCACAGACTGTGCACAGTTGGCATTACACAAAAACAGAATAAAAGCTTTTTGCTCATTCAGAATGTTTTAAAATTGGATGCTACAGAGTGACGAGTAGGTATACTTCTTCGGTCTCGAGTATTGCTGAAGGATATCCCAGGATGAACCCGGTTCAGCTACTTCATCAATGACCTTCCTGTCATATCAAAATGTTCCTAAGTGTACTGATACTTGTAAAATATTCAGCTCCAATCATGACTTCTCAGATACTGAAGCGGACCATGCCAGTATTCAGAAAGACCTGACAACATTGAAACTTAGGTTCATTAACTGACAAGTTATATTTGTGTGATGGAAATGCCTAGGAATTACCTCCTATCAACAAGGCACAAGTCAGGAGCATGGTGGAATACTCTACACTTGCCTGGATGAATTCAGCTCCAATACTCAAGAAGCTCAATGTCCTTCAGGCCACAGCAGCCTCACTTGTTGGCACAACATCAAAGTGCAGTAGTTGTGGTTCTGTTCGCCGAGCTGGGAATTTGTGTTGCAGACGTTTCGTCCCCTGTCTAGGTGACATCCTCAGTGCTTGGGAGCCTCCTGTGAAGCGCTTCTGTGATCTTTCCTCCGGCATTTATAGTGGTTTGTATCTGCTGCTTCCGGTTGTCAGTTCCAGCTGTCCGCTGTAGTGGTCGGTATATTGGGTCCAGGTCGATGTGCTTATTGATGGAATCTATGGATGAGTGCCATGCCTCTAGGAATTCCCTGGCTGTTCTCTGTTTGGCTTGTCCTATAATAGTGGTGTTGTCCCAGTCGAATTCATGTTGCTGGTCATCTGAGTGTGTGGCTACTAAGGATAGCTGGTCGTGTCGTTTCGTGGCTAGTTGGCGTTCATGGATACGGATTGGTAGTTGTCATGTTTGTCCTATGTAGTGTTTTGTGCAGTCCTTGCATGGACAAACAGGGAGACAGCTAACGATCCGTATCCATGAACACCAACTAGCCACGAAACGACACGACCAACTATCCTTAGTAGCCACACACTCAGATGACCAGCAACATGAATTCGACTGGGACAACACCACTATTATAGGACAAGCCAAACAGAGAACAGCCAGGGAATTCCTAGAGGCATGGCACTCATCCATAGATTCCATCAATAAGCACATCGACCTGGACCCAATATACCGACCACTACAGCGGACAGCTGGAACTGACAACCGGAAGCAGCAGATACAAACCACTATAAATGCCGGAGGAAAGATCACAGAAGCGCTTCACAGGAGGCTCCCAAGCACTGAGGATGTCACCTAGACAGGGGACGAAACGTCTGCAACACAAATTCCCAGCTCAGCGAACAGAACCACAACAACGAGCACCCGAGCTACAAATCTTCTCACTAACCTTGAAAGTGCAGTAGCTGCACAGTGAATGATCTGCAATATGCAATTCAGTAACTCACGAACCCTCCCATGACAACAACTTCCAAACCCATGGCCTCTAATACCCAGAACATCAAGGATAGCACCTAAAAGACAAACCCACGTACACATCTCGAGCCACACACTTTATTGTGACTTGGAAAATTATCACTGACCCTTTAGCGTCATGGAGTCAAAATCCTGGAACTCTCCCCACTAACAGCAGTATGGGTCTACCATACCATATGATCTGAAGTAGCTCAAGAAGGCAGCTCACCACCCACTTTCTCAAGGGACAAATCGCAATGGAGAGTAAATGCTCCCTAACCAGGAACAACCACATTGCAAGTCCTAACGTAGCAAAGTTCAGAGATGATACGAAAAGTGGGAAAGTAGGCAGTGATGAGGAGATAAAGAATTTATAAACAGATATTGATAGGCTAGGAGAATGGGAGAGAAGCTGGCAGATGGAGATTAATGGGGATAAGTACAGAGTTATCCATTTTAGCTGGAAATACAAAAGAAAATTATTTGAATGGGAAACAGATTGAAAGTGCATCAGTGCAGATTATTTGTGCATGAATCGCAGAAAGTGGGTATCCAGGTGCAGCACATACCAAGAACGGCAAACGGAATCCTGGCATTTATTGCAAAAGGGCTGGATTATTAAAAAGAGTTGTTACAGTTCTATTAGGCATTGATGAGACCACACCTGGAGTACTGTATCCAGTTTTGGTCTCCTTGCGGAAGTATGTGGTGGCACTGGAGGCAGTTCAGAGGAGGTTCCTCAGGTCAGTTCCAGGGGTGAAAGGGCTGTTGGTACAAGCAGCAGCTGATGAGCTTGGGCTTGTACTTGCTGTGGTTCAGAGGAATGGGGGATGGTGGGGGCGGTGGGGGGGGGGGGGGGGGAGAGCGGTATGAGAAAGAGATCTGACTGAGGTATATAAAATGTTAAAGGGAATTGATAAGGTCGGTGTGGAACAATTGTTCCTTGTTGTGGGACAGTCTTGAACAACAGACTATAGGGAAAAAAAAAGAGAAGGTAGCTTCAACACTGAGATGAGGGGAAACAACTTCTCCCAGAGGGCTGGGAATCTGTGGAATTCACTGCCCCAGAGCGCAGAGGAGGCAGAATCAATCAACAGCTTCAAGAAAGAATTACATCGGTTTCTGATGAAAAGCAGGATTAAGGGTTATGGGGAACTGGAAGGAAAGTGGAGTTGAGATCAGAATAAGACCATCCACAATTATGTTAAATGGCAGCGCAGGATGAAAAAGCTAAACTGCCTACCCTCTGCTCCTAATTCTTACTTTCCTACAGAGTAATGTTGAAGCTAGGGACTGTTTGAATTTCCTATCGAAACAGAATGATTATAGATTGGAGGCTGCCATTTTATCTGGCAATTCTGTTCCAGTTCTCTGCAAGGACAGTTTGGCTAGTCCTACTTTCCTGCCCTTTCTCCATTGTCCTCACTTAATTTAACTGATTTGTTTTTATCTGCAGCAAACAAGCATCAGAGTTCACCTTCCTCCATTCTCCCCACGCAGTTAGTCAGATATTTCGCAAGATGCCAATTGTCTTAGTGCCGTCAGTAACACATCCCTGAATCAATATATCAATTTCAACAATATTTTCATACATCTGATTTTCTTAATCCACAGCATTAAAATCGAAACAGAAACTGACCTCTAACAAGGATAACAGCAAAGTAAGATTTTCTTGTTGTTTGATATAAATCTCTGCAAATTGCCCAGCCAGGTCTTCAGAACTGGCCTTCTGAACATTCTCCTCTGCAAAACAAAGGGGAGAAATTCAAGTGCATAAATGTGAAAGACAGAGTTGAACACTATATTGGATCCCAGCAGAATCTAGAGAGAGATATTCTGGCTGTTATAATTTTAAAACATAAAGTTCACAACAGCAGTGTGAAAAACGCTGAATATTAAGATCCAAAAAGGTTGTCAGTTTCAACAAAGAGCGGCAACATATAATAGTTTCCCAGGTTTTAACAATCAAGTCTGACCTTTACGTTGTGAGCAAGTTAAGCTTGTGTTAAAACATTAATGTATGTAAAATCACTGGGTGTAGAAAGTTTGGAATTCCAACATTGTCTATAACAAACATTGGGAAAATGAAAACAAACTTTGTACCAGCTCCAAATGGAATAGTAAAACTGCTCTCAATGTTCATGAAGATGCTGATTGTTTTAACTCATTTACCAGTGATCAATTATTAAGACCGTAATTACCTGCCCTGGGGGTGACATGCATCAGAAATATGGCACAGAAAAAGGCCATTCAGCCCATTGTGCTTGAGGCAGCTCTTCATAAAAAGAGAGTCATCCTGCTTTGTCCCCACACTCCCACCGACAATGTTCCTTCCACATAACAAAATGTCTCAATTAAATTATATATATACACAAATTTTCTTTCAATGTTAATATTGAATCATCTTGGAGATGAGCCATCCCAGATCATAAAAGAAATTCTCAACTTCACAATTTTACTTTTTGGCCAGAATCTTCAACACTCTCCAGCTGCCAACCTTCCTACCAATGAAAAGAGCTTCTCCTTACTCATTCCTATGCAAACCTTCGAGTTTGAAGCATAGGCCAACAGCCTGTTAACATCCTATAAAGCCAACAATCTGTTTGTTTCATTTCTCCACACAGTTGAATTCCCTTATTTTTCATACTGTTCTAGCAAATCTCCTCTGAACCCTCTTCAACACCCTTTCTACAATGTGCTGCTTGGAACTGAGGGAATAAACTCCTTCATTAGACTACAGACCAAATCACACTTCCAGATGCCCATTACTGGCATATAGGTCATTCTGCTATAACAAGATAGTTACGTTCCTGTGCAACCTTGTGCTAGTGAAAACCACTAGAGAAGATCGCACTTGAGAAGATCGCTATAGAAAAATCGCTATACCCATTCAGTAGAAAGCTTGTGTTTATCAAACAACCTCCACAACTCATCAATAGCATTATAGCCAATTCACACTGATAAAACGCGCATTATAGCATAACAACCTGTATAAACCCTTCGACCACTTTGAATAGATTCCAGTCCATAACTCATTCCTGGATATCTGATATTCTACATTTAAAAATCCTAAAGCCCTTGATTAGATTCCAATCTATAACTCAGTCCATCTTGTAAGAGGTAAGGAAAGAGATTGCAGAGGTCTTGACAGAGATCTTTATATCCTCTTTAGTTACAGGCGGGGCTCTGAAGACTGGAGAATAGCCAATGTTATTTCTTTGTTCAAGGGCAATAGGAATAACAGGAAATTATAGGGCAGTGAGCCTCACAATCAGTGGAAAGGAAATTATTAGAGATAATTCTTAGAGACAGGACTTACTTGCATTTGGAGAAGAATGGACTTATTAGGGATAGTCAGCATGGCTTTATGCAGGGGAGATCTTGCCTCTCAAACTTGATTGAATTTTTTGAGGAATGATGGAGATAACTGATCAAGGTAAGGCAGTGAATGCCGTCTACATGGACATTATTAAAGCACTTACAATCATAAAATCAGAGAGATATACAGCATAGAAACAGAGCCTTTGATCCAATGCATCTATGCCAACCAGATATCCTAAACAAGTCTAGCCCCATGTGCCAGCACTTAGCCCATATCCCTTTAAACCATTCCTATTCAAATACCCCTCCAGATGACTTTTAAATGCTGTAACTGTACCAGTTTCCACCACTTCCTCTGACAGCTCATTCCATAGACGCACCACCCTCCGTTTGAAAACGTTGCCCCTTAAGTCCCTTTTAATCTTTCCCCTCTCACCTTAAACCTATGCCCTTTTTCCCCAACCTGGGGAAAAGATCTTGAATATTTATCCTATCCATATACCCCTCATGATTTTAGTGGCAGGGTGGAGCAAAAGAATGCTATCTGCAACTACTAAGGGCATATAAAAGTTGTTTCTGATAATTTGCTTGAATAGTTAGCCTCTCTTCATAGAATTCTGATGAATCCAACACTTTTAGTTTTTATTTCAAACGAGAAGTCCACAAAACATTAGTCAACTTGATATTATTATTGCAGCAATATTTCTTCAAATACTGAAATTTACTTATTGTTTCAAAGGTTTGAACAAAATCAAAACCTTTCATTCTGGCAAAAGCTAATAATGTCCATGTGCAAAACAGACAAATTTTTAACAACAGTCTGGCCTTGTAACTGGTTTATAGCCATACAATGTGAAAACGTAATTACAACAGTTTTCTTCTGAAATGACAAGGCAGGTTTTCATCTGATGGCTACAACATTACAAGGAACAAGCACTTTCCTCAAAATATGCCAGTTATAATTTCAGCATGTAGAAACCAGCTTAATTTTTTTTTTCCATGACAAAGTTCTCGTTTAAGATTCTGAGATGCCAGTGTTGGACTGGGCTGTAAAAAGTTAAAAATCACAACACCAGGTTAAAGTCCAACAGGTTTAATTAGAAACACTAGCTTTTGGAGCATTACTCCTTCATCAGTGGTTTTGGAGAATAAGACTGTAAGATTGTAAACTTATGCTATAAATTCTGCATCTTACGATCTTATACTCCACAATCACCTGATGAAGGAGCAGCACTCCAAAAGCTAGTGCTTTCAATTATACCTGTTGGATTATCATCATCTGGTATTGTGAGATTTTTAACTTTAAGATTCATGTTTGTAGCAATGTTGTATCTGCTTTGTCCTGGAGTCCACATTTATGCAGTAACACATTTGAGTAGAAACTCTGGAGCATACAAATCATTATTGCTGTCATCAATAAACTCAATGCTGACATATTCTTTAACTCACTTGTTTCTGACTAAAAGTATCTGTCGTTCTTTTCAGCTATGTTGTTGGGTTCCCTGTTTTTGCTCTCCACCAACCATCAGCAGTTATACATGCACCATGTCCTCCAAGTCTCCACATGCTATCTTTGACCCCTCATGGGGTGTGGATAGACAAAAGCAAAACTAATAAGAGCTTAGCTTCTCCTGTTTTTTATTGTATGCAATTATACAGGGGCACAATCAATCAGAGATTGGTCTCACCAGTGTTAGAACAATCTCGCAGGCTTAGACATATGTAACAACTCCCCTGCATTTTAAAAAAAGAGACTAACTCAAGTTTACCTTGCCCCAACTTTCCATCTCAACAATAAGATGCAGCAGTATTTTTACTGGTTTGTCATTGATCAAAAACAAGGTAATCTTGTGAAAGCCAAATTATCACAATATTCCCAGCAGTAGTAAAAATGTGTTCTACTTAAAAGATTAGAAATAATAAGGCAAAAAAGAAAAAAAAATGAGAAGGTTAAAAAAAGCAACTGAATAGCTTTCCTCCATCAGAAACCAATATGTGCGCGTTTCAGTTCAACCAGATTTTCAGATTGCCTGGACTATTCCTAATTTCTACATTAAAACAAAGTTTATTTCAAAGGCATTTAATCTAAAACTCTCCATGCTTTCTCTTGGTTTTTGGCTGCCAGAATGTTTTCATATTATAACTATTCAAACTCAAATGTATTTCCCTTGCTCGGGTTTGTTTTCTGCAGAATGTTTTCCACCCTATGCAGATACTTGAAAAAATGTAAAATAATAATTGAAAGTAGACAGCCATCATGCACAGTTAAGGGAAAATTCTCAAAACATATCTGCTCTGATTTGTGTTGAAAGTTTTGTTCTACGATAAGGTTAGTAATTAAGTTGCTCTTACTTTCCAAGCTATTGGTTAAATCAACCAACCTTCCAAAGCAGAAGTATTATTTTATTAGGAGGAAATAAACATGCATTTTCAGACGTTGTCTGTAACACACATGCCAATTAAAATTGGTTTTATTCATGGTTATTAACACTGTCTTCTCATTACACTTAGATACACTAAAGGATTAAGTCACCTTTAAAAACAAATATAATTAGTCCAGCATGAGTCAACATTCAAGATGTGTGCAGGCTGTTAAATTTGAAATGCCATTTTTGTATGTAAGTTTATTTGAAGTGTCATACAAAAGTAAAAGTTTACCTTCAGATTCATCTGCTGAATTTATACATGAAAGAGAAGAAAGATCAACTGAGACAAATAGATTGTCACAAATGCAAAGCATTGTATGTAACAGACATGCTGAAGCGTTGATGCTCAAAATATGGTGATAAAGCATGCCATAACACAAACTTATTTTTAAAAAAAAATTTTAAATTCTGATCAACTTTTCTTTTGTCACAAGAATTGACCCATGTAAGGAACCACCTGGACATGCTGTTCCAAGAATATAGCACAGATTAGCACTAGTTTCTGTAGGGATACGTTGTTCAAACATTTGCTCCATTTGTGCTCACTGCTGATTGAGACAAAACGTTACCCTAAAGGGATCAATGGGCTAAAGTCTTTTTGCACTTCTAACCTGGCCATCCTCTGTTTCTTCACAGCAAAATTAAAACCAGAAGTAAGTTCCAAGTTCTGTCACAATCTCAAAGTAATTTGAGTGGTGGGGTTATTGCTACCTCTCATTCCAGTTTCACTGAGCTTAGATTGCTATCATGTCAGGTGATCAAAAAATCCCAAATATCAAACAAAAATAGCAACCTCTGTACTATAGAACATATTAATATACCAAATATTTAACAGTATGTAACTTAAACATCTGTTGCAGGAAATGTCTTGAAATAAAGTTGGCATATTCCAAAATAAACATTTAGAGACAAATAAATTTGATGAAGGAGTGGTAGTGTGGATTTGGAAAAGAAACTATAATGAAACTAGAGTCTCCAAAGCCAGGAATGACAGGGCAAAATAACACTAGTAATTATATGCAGAAGTTCTCAGTTTTTGACAAGGTTCATCAACAATTACCAGGGCAAAGGGTACAGGAATCAAGAATTTCAAGCCAGAGTCTAGATTATAGTGGTGCTGGAAAAGGTCAGGCAGCACCCGAGTATCTAACAGACTTGAAGGACAAGAAAGAGAAAGCAGCGCTGATTAAGGTCTTGCCTGAACACAAACGTGCCATAAACAAAATCTCTCAAAGAGCCAGTCTTTGAATATTTGCATGTGCTCAGTGGCGCTGTTCGCATATGGTCAGATAACACACCATCATTACTGCACTGTTAAAAGACAGCTACGTTTAAGAAGGTGTATTCATTTTCTTAGTTTTTGCATCACAGTTGAGTCACTGCTTTATATCAAAATTTAAAGACACAAAAACTGTGTCAATACTTACACCTTTGCATTTTTAAACTGGAAAACTAAATTTTAACAGCTGCCTTGCTTTTAATCTATAGATTTTTCCTGTTTGTTTCAACGAGCTTATTTCAATCCTTTCTAATACCCTATCCAGCCCTCCTCTAGTCAAGAGCTGGGAATCAGTTTAGCTCTGTTGGCTCGATTATTGGTTTACAGAGCAGTGTGATGCTAACAGTGTGGATTCAATTCCCTTCACTGGTTTGAGGATACCATGAAGGACTCTCCTTCTCAACCTCTTCACTCACTTGAGGTCTGGTGGCCCTCAGGTTAAATAATCACCAGTCGCTTCTCTCTCATTAGGAGCAGCCCAATGGTCTGGTAAGACTGTGGTGACACAAGAGCTACAGCTTCAAATTTTGTGCTTGGTTCATCCAATTCAGCCTAAATACTGCAGAAGAGATCTTAAGCAAACTCCCAACTCTCACCTAAACATCAGGTTTCAAAATCCCATTCAAGATCCTTCCTCTCACTTTGTGAGGACTTATTCACAGCTGGTGACCCTCTTGCTCCCAAAATGCTGCCTCCATCTCTTTCAACACCCACAGCTCTCCTCTCCCCAGCTTCCAATATGCTGTGCTAGTCAAGCAATGACTAAAAACTTTAATTTGCATAATGCACAGCACTATGTCTTGTTATAATAATCCCTTATTATTTGAAGATCTTTGCTGTTTCTTAAAAACTGATGGGAAAGACATTTTTAAATTTACCTTTCATATCATTGCAGACAGCACATTAAATTCTGCCTCGCTGCATTATATTTGGAAACAGATGTACAGTGCAGATCTGGAATTGGTTAACTATTTTATATCACAATATGAAGTGACTTAAAAAAGCTAACCCCTACACCCCTGTGGGCACATCAGGGATCATCCAGAGTGTAGAAGGCTGGAACTTACTTGCGAGGATAGTGGAAGCAGACACCCTCAAATTCTTAAAAACACAGATATGCACTGAGAGCGCTATAACCCACAATATCTAGATAAAGTCTGGGAGTGACAATATGTTGGATCATTCTTTCATCTGACAGAGACTGGTCAAATGGTCTATTTTTGTTGACACGCTTCGTCTCGGTTTTATGATTCAACACAAATACAAAACTGTCAACCCTCCAAGCAGCATGTCTATCTATTCAGTGTATAGAACTCTTATGTACTGCATATACTTCCAAACATGGCACTTCCTGCAAGGTTCTCCCTTATGCACTGCCCAATTAAAAAAGACATGCTTCATCCAGTATACCTCCAATAGTTTCTTCCCCTCACCTAGTTATATTAAGAGATTTTTCTCATCAACACGTTCAGAGATATTCAGGAGCAGGTGGATCTTGAAGCCAGGCTTCCTAATGCAGAAGTAGGGACACTACCACTACACAATAGCCTGCCTAGTTATGTTAGGACATATGAACATAACTAGGAGCAGGAACAGACCATCTGGCCCTTCGAGCCTGCTCCACCATTCAATAAGATCATGACTGTTCCATTCGTGGCCTCAGCTCCACTTACTTGCACTCTCACCATGACCCTTAATTCCTTCATTGTTCAAAAAAAAAAGTCTTAGCTTTAAAAAACAGTTACTGAAGTCAACTACTTCACTGGGCAGGGAATTCCATAGATTCACAAAGTTCTGGGTGAAGAAATTCCTTCTCAATTCAATCCCTAATCTGCTCCCCCAACCCTGCAGGAGCAAGTGGGTCTTGAATTCAGGCCTCAGAACTCAGAAGTAGGGATACTCCCACTATACAACAGCCTGCCTAGTTATATTAAGGGAAGGATGAAGAAACAGTTGTATTTGAGAGAAAGATAGCCTAATTTTGTTTCATCTCATTTTAATTCTGATTTCAGTCATCTGATAACATAGACCTAATAGTTTTAGTGTCCAACTACTTAATTGTTCATGTGGCAAATCTTTGCTCAATGAAGACCTGTGAAATTGTCTATTTTCAAAAATTTACAATAAAGCAAGCTGCAAAGTAAACAACACATTATTTTTCTCGGAATTCAATCTGTGAACATTAAAAACTACAACGGTCTAATTAGAAAGTTTCACTGGTAAGCGATGGGAGTACTGAAATGTTCTACATACCTGGCTCCTCCTCTTCAACCTCATTGGAGATCAGATTGCAAAGAGTATCCAATGCATAGCCAATAATTTCAGAGTCTGAACTGGAGAAATAATAGAAGATATAAATATCTTTTCAACTCCAAACATGTAAAACCAAAATGGCAACACTGGTTCTGACTAAAAGTCATTGGATTCAAAGGTTAATGGTTTGTCTCCCTGCAAATGTCTTCAATCTGCATCAATCAGGTGGAATAGTTAAGGATAAGTTCTAACAAAAAACCTGAAATCACCTGAAAACACTTGCTGCAAGAAGTCAGCATGTTGCATCTCATAATATTCTTATTCATGTCATAATAGCACGAACACTTGGCAAAAACACTTGGCAATTCCATGGAGCAACACACAAAGGGGTTGCTCCAAATAATTACTTTGAAACAGAAGTGCTTGCATCATAAATAAAGATGGAAGACAACAAAACCAAAACTATTATAACATCAATGCAAGCAGACTTCATGTTGATTAACAACTTAAAATCGTGATGCATGGTACTTTGTTAAATGGGACAGACTGGGCCATTATAGCAGAATTATACTCCAACACAATATGCAACCTAATAGGCTGGCATACCCCTCACTCTGACATTACCATAAACCAGGGCTGATTCCATGGCTTAATGAAGAGGGCAAGAGGCCATGACCAGAGCAGCACCAGCATACCTAAAAATGAGATGTCAATTTGGTGTAGCTATGAAACAGGATGTAAGATGCCAAACCGCATGATAGACAGAGTTAAGCAGCCCACAACAAATGGATCAGATCTCAGCTCTACAGTGTTGCCACATCCAGTCAGGAATGGTGATGGATAACCAAACAATTCACTTGAGTGGGCGGCTTCAGAAATATCCGCCCCCTCAATGATGGAAAAGCCCAGCACATTAGTGCAAAAGACAAGGCTGAAATATTTGCGACAATCTTCACCCAGAAGTGCTGAGGGGATGATCCATTTTGGTGAAAGTGAAGACTGCAGATGCTGGAAATCAGAGTTGAAACGTGTGGTGCTGGAAAAGCGCAGACGGTCAGGCAGCATCTGAGGAATGGGAGAGTTGACATTTTGGGCATAAACCCTTCAGCAGAAATTTGGTGTGGGGGTGGGGAGTGAGTGGTGAAAGGGGCTGAGAGATAACTAGGAGGTTGGGGATGGAGGTAACTGGGAAGGCGATAACTAGATGCAAGGGGAGGTAATAGTGATAGGTTGGAGGGAAGGGTGGAGCAGATAGGTAGGACAGTTCAAGAGAGAGGTGCCAAGTTGTAGGGTTGGATCTGGGATGAGGTGGAAGGGGAAAATTTGGAAGTTCCAAAGGATCCTTCCACATCCAGAGATTTTCCTGCACATCCAAACACCTCATCTACTGTGTCCGTTGCTCTCAATGTGGTCTCCTCTACATTGGGGAGACAGGTCGCCAACTCACGGAACATTTCAGATAACATCTCTGGGACACATGCACCAAACAACCCCACCGCCCTGTGGCCGACCATTTCAACTTCCCCGCCCATTCTGTCAAGGACATGCGAGTCTTGGGCCTCCACCACCACCAAATCCTAGCCACCCAATGCCTGGAGGAAGACAATTTCATCTGTTGCCTTGGGACCCTCCAACCACCTAGCATTAACATCAACTTCATGAGTTTCCTAATCTCCTCGCCCCCCCCCCCCCCCCCCCCACCTTATCCCAGATCTAATCCTCCAACTTGGCATCGCCCTCTTGAACTATCCTACCTGTCTACCTTCCTTCCCCACCTCACTGCTCCATACTCCCCTCCGACCTCTCAATATCACCCCCAACCTACACCTACTTATCGCCTTCCCAACAACATTTGCCCAACCCCACTACTTATCTCTTAACCTCTTTCCCTCCCAAATGAAGGGCTTAAGGCCAATATGTTAACTCTACTGCTCCTCCTGTACTTTTCCAGCGCCACACTTTCAGACAATGATCCATTTTGACCTCTCCCCGCTGTAGCTCCCAGCATCACAGATACCAGTCTTCAGCCAATTTAGCTCATTCTTCATGATTCTTAAAAATGGTTGGAGGCACTGGATACAGAAAAGGCTAAATAATAGAAGACATAAGCCCCAGAAGTTGCCACACCCCTAGCCAAGCTGTTCCAATACAGCTACAACATTGTCCAAAATGTCTACACAATGGTTTATTTGGAGCAGCTTGTGGTAGAACACGCTGTGAACAGGCAGTTCTGGATTTGGTGATGAGCAGTGAAGCCGACTGGATTACATCAGAAATCACACGATACCAGGTTATAGCCCAACGGGTTTATTTGAAATCACAAGCTTTCGGAGCGCTGCTCCTTTGTCTGGTGAAGTGAAGAAAAACATACAAGCAAAGAGTTTATAGACACAAATCAAAAGATCATACAAATAGCGAGAGTGGAGTGTGGACAGGCTAAATAAGAAGTCTCTGTAGATGATTAGAAGTGTCAGACAGTATGAGCACACTGTCAACAGCTGAAAAGTGAAAGTGATGACCTATAATCTAATTAAAAGGAGGCAAAGAGCCAATTTAAAAAATTAAAAATAAGGTGGTGCTGAAGACAAACAACGGCTGGAATAATGATAGGTATAAGAGTCAGATTCTGACGGTCTAAAGTAACAAGTAATCTAAAACCGTACAAACCGATTAAAGTAAAGAGGTCATAAGTTATCAAGGTGATGGTGTTAAAACAGGACAGTAAGGTAGATTTTATAAATACAGAACAGTATGGTGGGGTTACACATAGCATAACATGAACCCAAGATCACTGTTGAAGCAGTCTTCATGGGTTCGGAACTTGGCTATCAGGTTCTGCTCGGCGATTCTGCATTATTGTGTGCATCTCGAAGCCTGCATATGGACTTCAGCAGTTCAAGATGGCAGCTCAGCACCACCTTGTCAAGGGCAATTAGGGACAGGCATTAAATGTTGGCTCAGCCAATCACACCCACTGAAGATAGCACAAAACCAGATCATTCGTCCCATCAATTCTCTGTGCAAATGACTCAAGTGCAAACAAATGCAACATTCAAGAGGCTAGTGCTTAACTATTTTTGTACATTACAATCATATTCTTGTGTAAATGAAAGCTAAGGTTGGTATGATTCGGGGATCTTGGATGACCAGAGAAAATAAGAGCTTAGTTAAAAAGAAAATGGAGGCATAAGGTTTAGTAAACTGAAGACGGAGCCCTCGAATAATACAGAAATAGCTGGAAAGAACACAAATAAAGAATTGAGAGAGCTAAAAGTATCCTGAGGGACAGGATGGACATGTATTTGGAAAGGCAAGGACTGATTAAGGATAGTCAACATGACTTTGTGCGTGGGAAATCATGTCTCACAAACTTGATTTCTTTGATGAAGTAACAAAGAGGATTGATGAGGGCAGAGTGGTAGATGTGATCTATATGGACTTCAGTAAGGCACTCGACAAGGTTCCCCATGGGAGACTGATTAGCCAGGTTAGATCTCATGGAATACAGGGAGAACTAGCCATTTGGATACAGAACTGGCTCGAATGTAGAAGATAGAGGGTGGTGGTGAAGGGTGCTTTTCAGACTAGAGGCCTGTGACCAGTGGAGTCCCACAAGGTTCGGTGCAGGGTCCTCTACTTTTTGTCATTTGCATAAATGATTTGGATGTGAGCATAAGAGGTATAGTTAGTAAGTTTGTAATGACATCAAAACTGGAGGTGCAGTGGACAGCGAAAAAGGTTACCTCAGATTACAACAGGATCTTGATCAGATGGGCCACTGGGCTGAGGACTGGCAAATGGAGTTTAATTCAGATAAATGTGAGGTGCTGCATTTTGGGAAAGCAAATCTTAGCAGGACTTATGCACTTAATGGTAAGGTCTTAGGGAGTGTTGCTTGAACAAAGAGACCTTGACTGCAGGTTCATAACTCCTTGAAAGTAGAATCGCAGGTAGATAGGATAGTGAAGGCAGCATTTGGTATATGTTCCTTTATTGGTCAGAATATTGAGTACAGGAGTTGGGAGGTCATGTTGCGGCTGTACAGGACATTGATTTGGCTACTTTTGGAACACTGCATGCAATTCTGATCTCCTTCCTATCGGAAGGATATTGTGAAACTTGAAAGGGTTCAGAAAAGATTTAGGGGGATGTTGCCAGGGTTGGAAGATTTGAGCTATAGGGAGAGGTTGGATAGGCCAGGGCTGTTTTCCCTGGAGCATCGGAGGCTGTGGGGTGACCATATACAGGTTTATAAAATCATGAGAGGCATGGATAAGGCAAATAGATAAAATCTTTTCCTTGAGGTAGGGGAGTCCACAACTAGAGGTCATAGGATTAGGGTGAGAGGGGAAAGATATAAAAGAGACCTAAGGGGCAACTTTTTCATGCAGAGGGCAGTACGTGTATGGAATGAGCTGCCAGAGGAAGTGGTGGAGGTTAATACAATTGCAGCATTTAAAGACTTCTGGATGGGTATATGAATGGGAGGATTTGGAGGGATATGAGCCGGGTGCTGGCAGGTAGGACTAGATTGGGCTGGGATATCTGGTCGGCATGGAAGAGTTGGACCGAAGGGTCTGTTTCTGTGCTGTACATCTCTAGGACTTTAAAAGGGGATAAGAAATGTCTTTGGCAAACAGGATTAGGACAATCCCAAAGTATTTTATATATAAATAAGGAAGAAGGTGGCAGCTAGGGAAAGAGTAAGTCAACTCAAAGGAGGAAAATTATGCATGGAGCTGAAGGAAGCAGATAAGGTCTTTAATAACTACTTCCCATCAGTATTCACAAAAAGAGAAAAAAAATGCTGGATGAGGCGTCACAGGAAGGGGCATGTCAATATATAAAAAAAAGGAAGTGAGTGTTCTGAAAAGCATTAAGGTAGACAAATCCCAGGACCTGAGGGATCTATCCCAGAATGCTGAGGGAAGCAGGTGAGGAAAATTGCTAGGGTCTTGCCCAAATTCTTTGTACCCTCTTTAGTCATAGGAGAGTTCCCAGAGGACTAGAAAATAGCCAACATTGTTCCTTTGCTTCAGGGCAATAAGGATAATTTGGGAAATTACGGGCCGGTAAACCTTAAGTCAGTAGTAGGGAAATTACTGGAGAATATTTTTAGGGATAGGATTTACTCATCTTTGAGAAAATATGCACCAATTAGCAACAGGCAATGGAGTTTTATGCAGGAAATGTTGTGTCTCGAAAACTTGAATGCTTTTCCAGCAAGTGACAAAGATGATTTATGGGGACAGGACGATAGATTTTGTCCCCATGAACTTCCACAAGGCCCCTCATGATAGGTTGATACAAAAGGTGAAGTTACATGGGATATATATAGCTACGTTTTATATACATATAAGATGTGGTTTGGAGGAGAATGTAGGTAGACTGATTACTAAGTTTGCATGACTTGCAGATGGTGTGGACTACTGCCAGAGGATACAGCAGGATATAGACAGAGATTTGGGCAGTAGAAAGGCAGATGGTGTTTAATCAGACAAATACAAGATGCAGCATTTGGAAGATCTAGTGCAGGACGAAGTATACTGTAAGTGGCAGAACCCTTAATAACATCATATCGAGAAATCTGAATGTTCAGGTACACAGTTCCCTGAAAGTGGCAACACATGTGGATAAAGTGGTCAAGACAGCATATGGCATGCTTGCCTTCATCGGTATATTGTACAATAGTTGGCAAGTCATTTTGCAACCGAATAGAACTTTAGTTAGATCACGTTGGAATATTATATACAGTTTTGGTCACCTCATTGCCAGAAGGACATGGAGGCTTTGGAGGGGGGTACAGAAATGGTTTACCAGGAAGGTACCTGGTTTGGAAGGTATTAATTATGAGGAGAAATTGGACAAACTTGGTTAGTTTTCACTTAGCGTCGGAGGCTGAGGAGTGACCTGATCGAAGTTTACAAAATTATGAGAGGCATGGGTAGAATGGATCGTCAAAATTTAAAGGAGACTTGAGAGGAAAGTTTTTTTTAAAAATATGGAAAGTGGCTATGTATCTTGAAAGCAGTGCCAGAGGAGATGGATACAATGGTAACATTTATGAGGCATTGTGATGGACACATGAATGGACAAGAAATAGGGGAAACTGTTTTTAAAGATTAGAAAGGCATGTGTCACTGCAGTCTTGGTGGGCGAAAGGGCCTGTTCCTGAGCTGTACTGCTCATTGTTCCTTGTTCTAATGCAACTACATGGTTGTCACAGAGTTTAAAACTACAGGGCCTATTTTTAAGATGAGAGGAGAAAGGTTTACAAGGTACCCAAGGGGTAATATTTTTCACAAAGAGGGTGGTTCGTATGTGAAATGAACTTCCAGAGAAAATGATAGATGCAGTTACAAGATTGAAAAGATATTTGGACAGGTATATGAATAAGAACGGTTTAGATGGATATGGGCCAAATGCAGGGAAGTGGAACTTGTTTAGTTTGGGAAACTTGATCAGCATGGACCATTTGAACCAAAGAGTCATTTTCAGTGCTGTATGACTCCATGAGACAAATCTAAATCAGTACACTCTATATTTCTTCAAGTGTTAAGACTTTTATAACATTTGTCATCTGTACATTCTGCAAAAATATTACTTTACAATGCTATTGAGGAAAGTATATTCAAAGAATTCCTGTGTTTGACAGCAATCAGTAATCGTTAGCTGGAAAACTGAGGATTTCAGACCTTACAGGAGTAATTTGTTAACAGCAGACCAATTTGTTTCATCTTAAAACAATATTGACCCAAAAGTATGGGAAAATGCTAGTTGATTGCATCTATGAAAAATGATGTTTTGAAAAGTAAATGAGTTCCTTGTTACTGATTTGGATTTGTCTCAGTTGTACAGCACAGAAACAGACTCTTCAATTCAACTTGCCCATGCTGTTATTTTCAAAATCAAATATTTCACCCTATCTGCACAGTATACTACAGGCTGACTTTTTTTGTTTGCTTTTATAAAACAGAAGTTTAATCAGTTGTCCAGTGTAGTTAAAGCAATCAAATATTGCTATTTTCTTCTTTCTAGGTAAAAGATGCAGTTGACAGCTTCTATCTGGAGTGTAAAGAAGTTTTGATCAGAATTTATTGTTATCTTAGAGTCACAGTCAGAGATGTACAGCACGAAAACAGACCCTTCGGTCCAACCCGTCCATACCGACCAGATATCCCAACCCAATCTAGTCCCACCTGCCAGCACCCGGCCCATATCCCTCCAAACCCTTCCTTTTCATATACCCATCCAAGTGCCTTTTAAATGTTGCAATTGTACCAGCCTCTACCACATCCTCTGGCAGCTCATTCCATACACATACCACCCTCTGCGTGAAAAAGTTGCCCCGTAGGTCTCTTATATCTTTCCTCTCTCAACCTAAACCTATGCCCTCTAGTTCTGGACTCCCCGACCCCAAGGAAAAGATGTTGCCTATTTACTCTATCCATGCCCCTCATGATTTTATAAACCTCTATAAGGTCACCCTTCAGCCTCTGACGCTCCAGGGAAAACAGCCCCAGCCTGTTCAGCCTCTCCCTATAGCTCAAATCCTCCAACCCTGGCAACATCCTTGGAAATCTTTTCTGAACCTTTTCAAGTTTCATAACATCTTTCCAATAGGAAGGATACAAGAATATTCCATCAGTGGCCTAACCAATGTCCTGTACAGCCGCAAAATGGCCTCCCAACTCCTGTACTCAATTCCTGACCAATAAACGAAAGCATACCAAACACCTATCTACCTGCGACTCCACTTTCAAGGAGCTATGAACCTGCACTCCAAGGTCTCTTTGTTCAGCAACACTCCCTAGGACCTTACCATTAAGTGTACAAGTCCTGCTAAGATTTGCTTTCCCAAAATATAGCACCTCGCATTTATCTGAATTAAACTCCACCTGCCACTTCTCAGCCCATTGGCCCATCTGGTCAAGATCCTGTTGTAATCTGAGGTAACCCTCTTCCAATGCATTGATGAGAAAAGTTTATTTCATGGAATATAGCTTGCTAATAGAAGCTGTAGCCAAGCTACTTTGGAAAGCTACATTACAACAGTGAAATAAAGATCTGTGGAGTCATAACTCTGACCCATCTCCTTGATTGCAGACTTGTCAGCTGTATGGATTATTTTTAATAGGGACTGCATTCGATAAAGCAGCGTGCCATTTTAATATGCATTGTCAAATCAAGCCATGTTATTGATCAAGGAAACAAAGCCATTATTAATGTATTTTTCTTTAGTCCTTCATGAGACATGGGTGTCACTGCAAAGGCCAGCATTTTATCCCAGTCTTAACTGCAAGCATCAACCACATTACTGCAGCTCTCGAGTCACAGTCAGACTGGGTTAAGGATGGTAGATTTCCTTCCCTTAAGGACATTAGTGAACCATCAATGATCCCATATTATGGTCATCCTTACAGAGGCTAGTTTTAAATTCATTCATTGAATTTCAATTCCACTAGCTTCTATGGTGGGATTTAAAAGCATGTCTCCAGAGGATTTGACGAAACTATGGTTTACTATCTAGTGACATTACCAACACAATACCGACTCCTCCTTACTCATTAATCTCACTAGGAGATAACTGGACATTATACACTGGCATGTACTCAATAACTGAGACAAAAGAAAGGACTGCTAACAGCAACATAAACAGATGTAAAACCACAATTAGTATTTGTGTGCAACATAACAGCCTGTGGGAACATGAAACAGGACTGAGCTGAATGACTGCACGAGGAGATCACAAAGACAGCGGCTAACTTTTAGGCCTTCATTCAGACTCTCGAATAAAAAGGATATTTTCAACATCAGGGAAAAAAGGAAAAGAGAAGACAAAAGTTTAAATCTTAAAATTTTCCCAATATGTGCTCAGGAGGAGGAAAATACAACTAATTCAGTTTTCATTATTTCATAACCTTTACCCAAGAGTACAGACAAGGAAACGATTAAGTACTTTAGACAATCATTTAGTCACAATAAAGTCAGTGGCTGTACTTGTATTTTGCTGCATTCTAAATTTCAAAAATTGAGGAGCCAAACACTAATCCAAGGTAGAATTTGATGGCAATGAACACGCATTCATTTGACAGCTATTTGAACCTTCAGGGCTTTAATTCACCCAACTTCAGATTTGTTACAGTAATTCTAAGTAACGATGCATAGCTCATCTTAAAGGAGGAAAATCCTGCAGAGGCTGGAATCTGAACTGAAAACAACAAATGCTGGAGATCACAGCGGGTCAGGCAGCATCCATGGTGAGGGAGCAAGCTAATGTTTTGAACTTAAATGACTCTTCAGCAGATCTCATCTTAGTTTGCTCCTGGATACAGCTCCTTTACCAATAAAACACTGAGGTGCCCAAAAAGGATCCCAGATGTTATGCCAAGCTCAAAATCAACAGGATCAAATTCTAAAACCAGACAGCAATGGTTCCATGACAGATCACTGCAGCACCAACTGGCAAACTAGTTACGCAACAATAGATTCCATCCTTCAAATCCCAATCAATGCAGAATAGTAATTTGAAAACAGAACACATTGCAAAGACATAGTAAGTATCTTACTTTTTTAAAAAAAATCATACCTTAAATCCAAGATTTGACTAGGTAGAATGACTGAAATCAGAAAAAGGCAGCATCCTTCCAGGACAATACTAAACTTAACACTGTCTCTGTTCAATGCATTGTCATCACTTCATTCTTAAGATCGTTTAGAAGCATCAAAGTAACTGTCAATCTCCTTCCAATCTATAAGTTAGATGAGTCTATATGATTTTAATTAACTTAAAAACAAATATAAAGACAATTTCTGGATGCAGACTATGACCATATCCATCAGACAAAACTTTCTCACAGTGCCATGTGCTTTTATCATATACAGCAACTTACTTACCGGTCTGTCTGCAGCACATTAACAAGGTGTTCCATGGCCTGACTGCCCACTTCAAGGCGATATTTCTAAACAAAATAAAAAATCATTTTTGAGGACTCCTCCAAATGGTCAGGTATTGGTCTGGAGATCTTTTTCAAGGTAACTATTGGGAATAAAGAGACCACAGAGTCCTTGGAAAGCAAGAGAATATAAACAAGATGGAGGGCACGAAGGTACAGAGCTGAACTTTGTCAGAAGCAGCAACACTTTACAGAACCACAAAATAAAAGGCATTACAGATCATTTACAAAGTAACAGAATGCAAAACACGTTGCACTTAAGAACCTTGAGGGACCATATTGCAGCACTGTGCATTGTCTCTGTTTCTACACAAAAACAGGATGTAAAAATTACAGGAGAAAATGCAAAAATATTATCAATGTCACAAAAATGAGGAAGTACAATGATCAAATAACATCAGTCAGGCTGGGACTTTTCCCTCTAAAAAAGCAGAGGAATGACATATGAGAAGTCTTTAAAATTTTGATGGGGTTTGATAGATTACAGAGAAAATTGTGGGAAGCCCAAAACTACAGGTTGTACATAGAAGCCAGTTACTAATAACTCCTCCAGCTTCAGTTGTGACAACACCACTGACTAACATCCATATTCTACCACATTCTTACAGGCAGCACAAGCTAAATGAAACAGGTGCTTGTTTTACAGGGAATTCAGCAGAAATTTCTTTACCAAGAGTGATACAAATGTGGAACTTGCTTCCACATGAATTAATTTGGTGAAACTCAAGATTGATCCTCATTTCCTCACTTTTGGGTCCCTACCATGGAGTACCTTGAAAACATTATAATGCCAGCTTTATTCAAATTGGATAAAAATTAATAGGCCTCAATAGGTTGATCTGTATACGTTGAAATGGCAGACAGCACAACCAACTCTTGATGGAAGCTAGCTTTCTGATAACCACATGGTTTTCAAACCATACTCCACTTAAAATAAAATACACACTTTCAAACAAAGCAGACTGGAAATTTGATAAATGCAGAAATAAGGATATACTTTGGATAATGCTTTGAGTGCACGGACTGCATCTCTGCGATCCTCCAGTAGTGTCGAAGAGGCAACTCGGTCACATAGCTTCTGAACCTGTTCCAAAAACAAAAGAGTGGATAACAATTTGATTTTTTAAAATTGAAAACCTTTTAGTTTAACTGCCAAAACATGCATTTTACAGTGCCACAAAGGTTACTGCATGGAATCAGAGCTTCTAGTGTGGCCACAACTGACTAATATGCATAGAGGATTAGTTAGCTAAAGAAAACTGTAAGTATAAATGGGGATCTATTGGGTTGTCAAGCTGGTGGAGACCACAATCAGGAATAAAATAAACGTTATTTAATTCAATTTATAATGTTGGGCAGCATGATGGCTCAGTGGTTAGCACTGCTGACTCTCAGCACCAAAGATCTAGGATTGGGTTTGGCCTTGGGTCACTGTCCGTGTGGAGCTTGTCCATTCTCCCTTCGTCTGCATGTATTTCTGCCGGGTGCTCCAGTTTCCTCCCACAGTCTGAAAACGTGCAGATCAGGCTGGATTGCTCAAGCCCATAGTGTCCAGGGATGTGTTGGCTAGGTGGGAAAGCCATGGTAAATGCAGGATTATCAGGATTGAGGTTTTTCTTGGGGGGGGGGGGGGGGTCTGGGTAGGCTTTTTTTGGAGGGTCAGTACAGACTTGATGAGCTGAATGGCCTCTTTCCACACTGTAGGGATTCTATAAGACAAGAGTTAAGTCAGTGCAATTCAACAATCATTTTATGAAGGACAGATTGCACCTGATTAACTTGACTGAATTTTTTGGAAGGTATTCAACAAAGTATGACACAGGAAGCTTGTTATAAATGGAAGACCATGGAATTACAGGAAAGTGGTCAAATAGGTACAGAACTGGTTGAGTGACAGCAAGCAGAGAATGGGTTTTTTCAGACTATGGAGGTAATTTGCATTGACATATGCATGCAATCAATTTTAGAATTGTCTATTGCTTGCAAGTGACAAAGACTCAGGTGTGAGGATGAGCATTCAAAATAACTTGACAAAGTAGAAGACCGGGATGAGGATGTTTGGAGACATTGGGATGACATAGTCAACATGGCGCAATGTGAAAAAGATTTGCATTTATCTAGCACTTCTAACCACTGGGTATCTCAGTGTTTTGCAGCCTATGAATTTTTTTTTTTAAATGTCACTGTTGTAGGAGACACAACAACAAAGGAGTGCACTCAGCACACTCCCACAATCAACAATAAGTTATGTCCAAATGATTTGTTTATGGTGATGTTGAGTGAGAGATAAATTTAGGCCAGGAGATAAATCCTGTCCTCATCTTTGAAATAATACCATGGGATCTTTTACAGCCTCCATACAGGAAGATGAGGCATCCATTTAATAACTCATCTGAGGTAGCACCTCTCAGTACAGCACTAGAATGTTGGTCTTGATTTCAAAACCCAAAGTAGGACTTAAATCCAGAACTGAGAGATTCGGAGGAAATTGATGGCTAGTACATAATTGATGAGGAGGATCAAGGTGGAGTATAATGCACAGGAGTAAAGATTTGCGATCTGCAAAGGTACAATACAGAAACCTAGCAGAAACCAGAAACACCATAATTTTGACAAGTAGATAATTAGAAAGATTTTGGTGTCAAAATACAGCAATCTTTAAAGCTGGTAGGACAAGTTAATAAAGTGGTTAAACAATATATGAGTACTTGGATTTGTAAATAGAGGAACAGAACATAAAAGCAAATAGATCAGATTTTAATTTTAAAAAAACACTTCGGTTAGGCTTAGATGGAGTACTTTAGATAATTCTTGGTATCTCTCCAAGAAAGGGTAGGAAGGATGTTGTTAAACTTGAGAGAGTGCAGAAAATATTTACAAAGAATTTGCCGAGTCTGGAGGGTTTGAAGTACAGCTGAATAGGCTGGGGCTATTTTCCTTGGAGCATTGGAGGCTGAGGGGTGTCCTTTTAGAAGTTGATAAAATCACGAGGGGTATGGATTTAAAAGGGACTCAAGGTCACGCTGACGATGGTGCATGTATGGAACGAGCTGCCAGAGGATGTGGAGAAGGGCTGGCACAATTACAACATTTAAAAAGGTATCTGGATAGGTATATGAATAGGAAGGGTTTAGAGGAATATGAGCCAATACAGGCAAATGGGATTAAGTTGGATTATGATATTTGGTTGGCGCAGACCAGTTGGATCGAAGGGTCTGTTTCTGTGCTGTAAGACTCTATGACTGAGGTGCCATAGGGATCAGCACTGTGCCTCAACTATTTACAATCTACATCAATGATTTGGATGAAGAACCAAATATATGGTCATTAATTTGCTGATAAAGGTAGCTCGGAAAGTAAGTTGTGAAAAAGATCAAGATGTCTTAAAGGGGATACAAATAGTGTGAGTGGAGAATAAAAAAAAAACTGCTGAGTGGAGTGAAATGTATGAAAGCATGAATGCGTCCAGTTTGATAGAAAGAATTAAAAAAAGGACCCATATTATTTAAAGAAAGATACTGCAGAATTGAAGTACAGAAAGATTTCGGCATGTGGGTATATAAATCAAAATTAATCTGCACATACAGTAAGTGATTAGAAAGATAAATTAAATACAAAAGGAAGGATTGCAGAAGATATTTGTGACACCACATCTTGAGTACGACACACAGTTTTGGCTCCCTTATTTCAGAAGGGACATAACTGTATTATATACAGTTCACAGAAGGTTCATTCTACTGATTTCTGAATGGGGTGGGTGTTCTCTTTTGAGGAAATCCTGGATATGTTGGGTCTGTATGCAGAGGAGTTTAAAGAACTGAAAGGTGACCATATTGGACCATAGAGGGGTCCAGTGGGGACTTGACAGGGTGGATGCTTCTCCTAATGGGAGAGACTAAAATGAAGCATAAAGCTAGTAACAAAATCATGACAGACATAATCAATAATTGCAAAAAGATTCTAAAGTTCACCCATGCCAATGGGAAAGGAAATCTGCCATCCTTAGAGTCTGGCCCACACAAGACCTCAGAACCACAGCAACATCGCTGGCAAAGTCAGTGAGTACAGGGCATGCACTTAAAGTTATTAGTAGAAAACAAAAAGAGAATGGGGTAAGGTCTGGAACACTCTGACTGAAAAGGGAGTAAAGGCAGAAACCCAAAACTCATTTAAAAATGTGCCAGGATATGTACCAAAGAGCATCAACCTACAAGAACATAGCCAAAATCTGTAAATTGGCATTAGGTTGAGAACCTTGTGAACCACCCCCTGAGATGGCCCAACTAGTGAGCTCAAGTGAAGTTCGGGATGAGCAACAAATGCTGGCACTACCAGCAACATCCATATCATCCATCAAGTATTCTCACCAGCAAAGGATTGCAACAGTATGATTCATTTCCAATAATAACTAAAGGAAGTGCATTCAGCTAGAATGAAGAAGTGCCTACAGGTAGAATAAAATGTACTGGACAAAACACAGCAGGTCAAGCAGCATCAGAAGAGTTGACATTTTGGGCAAGACCCGTCATTAATGAAATGCCAACTCTCCTGCTCTTCTGATGCTGCTTGACCTGCCATGCTTTTTCCAGCACATTTAATCAACTGACTTTACAGCATCTGCAGTCCTCACTATTGCCAAGTGCTTGCAGGTTAACATTAAAAGGAACATATTTAATATTATTCTTAAAAAAAGTAACAGCCAAGTTTATAAAATTTTCCTGATTTCATGATTATTTAAATGGAAAGCAGTTGAGTTTTGATATAGTGTTGCCTGACTGTGCCTATTTCTCTTACAGTTTTCATCATATAGATATATTGAATCCTATATTCATTTCATTGTTTCTTGGATTGGCAATTAACATCAATTTGGAACATACTTGTTTGAGGGGTTCAAATTTATTCCGAACAGCAATCATCACCTAAATTTGTGTATTAACAAATATCAGATTGAGGGACGCATTAAATAGTGTGTGTAAAGAAACTTGGATTCTAAAACATTCAAAACTCAACCTGGAATGAAATCTACATGCTTTTTGTTTTAACTGAGTACTGTATAAGCTTGCATACTTCTAATAATACAATGGAATGGCACAACGAGTCAGATCTTGCCACGTGTCGATGTTGTGGCATCTCATAGGTAAAGAAAATTATCAAGTATTTCTCCAAATACACAAAATTGAATCCACTTGGATTGCTTGTGAACTTCACAGCTGCTGACTTGGTGCCAATCAGAAAACAGATCATTTACCTAATCCTCACTGAGGAAATGACATACTGTCTATCAATATGTTAAACTTCAAGAGCGATGAAAAAGCAAATTACAAAGGGAATCTCTATTTTACCAAGGTCACTTCTGACAATTTATTCAAACCACGATCCTGGCAATATTTCCTTGATATTACAGTCAGAAAGAGTCCACTTCACTGACAGCTCAGGAAGTGGCATGAATCCAGAGTTAATGATATAGCCTCCTTCAATTCAGGAATTTTAGGTTATGCACAAACAGTGAAGTGCATTCAGCTGATGAACCAAGCTGGAAAAGATTGATCTCACTTAACCTTTAGTCCTTTCACCATGCTGACAGACCAGCTGTGCATTATCACCTTCTCTAATTTGTGTTTAAAATGGCCACTTCCTCTGCAGGAAATATCTGTTCTACTGAATGACTTGCAGCCAGCTCAAAAGCAGAACAGTTAAAGAAATAACTCCAGTACATCTACCTAGGAGTTCAGAGAATGTCAGGTGGCACTACTTGGGCGATTTGGAGCTGCCTGAACTGCTGTGCTCTTCCAGCACCACTAATCCAGAATCTGGTTTCCAGCATCTGCAGTCATTGTTTTTATCTGATTTGGAGGCCACCGTCCTTTATATAATAGAAGGCAGTGATCATCAGGTTATGGTGACATCACTTTACATTTCACAGAACTGGGACATTATTTCAAGGTTCAAACTGTGTTTGAAAAGGGCAAAGAAGTTACATTGATTATTAAATACTGTGCTCACCTAAACACTTAACTGACTGCAAGAAGTGATAAGATGGCAGCCACTAAACACCAAGACCAACTGTCCAAGTAGCCATACACACAGATGACAAGGACCACAAATTCGACTGGGACAACATAACGACCATAGGACAAGCCAAATAGAGGATAGCCAGAGAATTTCTAGAAGCATGGCACTCATCCACTGACTCCATCAACAAACACATTGACCTAGACCCAATATACCACTCACTACAACGAACCACCAGAACCGGCAACCAGAAGCAGCATGAACAGAAACAAAACTTCCAGAGACAGTATATCAGCACTTCACAAGAGGCTCCAAAGCACTGAAGATGCCACCAAGACAGGGGACGAAACTTCTGCAAATCAACTTCCCAGCTCGGCGAACATACCCACACCTACAGCTATGGTCCAAAGATACACAACAGCATGGAGAGATGGGTAATATTCTAGAGGTCCTACACATCAAGGTTGTTAAATCTGATAGAATGGGAGCAGGAGCCTGCCACAACCACAGTTAAGGTGTGAAGAACTGGGACGAGCTGTGTTCTACAAGGATCAGTGCATGGACCTCTGCTGTTGGGGTTCTCCATGAACGAATTGGAGAAAAATACCTGGTCTAACTAATAAGTTTACAGATGATACAATTACTGGTGGAGTTGCAGAAAATGAAGAGGAATATCAAGGGATACAGCAGGGTATGGATCAGTTGGCGGCTGACCCTCCGACAGTGCGGCGCTCCCTCAGCACTGACCCTCCGACAGTGCGGCGCTCCCTCAGCACTGACCCTCCGACAGTGCGGCGCTCCCTCAGCACTGACCCTCCGACAGTGCGGCGCTCCCTCAGCACTGACCCTCCGACAGTGCGGCGCTCCCTCAGCACTGACCCTCCGACAGTGCGGCGCTCCCTCAGCACTGACCCTCCGACAGTGCGGCGCTCCCTCAGCACTGACCCTCCGACAGTGCGGCGCTCCCTCAGCACTGACCCTCCGACAGTGCGGCGCTCCCTCAGCACTGACCCTCCGACAGTGCGGCGCTCCCTCAGCACTGACCCTCCGACAGTGCGGCGCTCCCTCAGCACTGACCCTCCGACAGTGCGGCGCTCCCTCAGCACTGACCCTCCGACAGTGCGGCGCTCCCTCAGCACTGACCCTCCGACAGTGCGGCGCTCCCTCAGCACTGACCCTCCGACAGTGCGGCGCTCCCTCAGCACTGACCCTCCGACAGTGCGGCGCTCCCTCAGCACTGACCCTCCGACAGTGCGGCGCTCCCTCAGCACTGACCCTCCGACAGTGCGGCGCTCCCTCAGCACTGACCCTCCGACAGTGCGGCGCTCCCTCAGCACTGACCCTCCGACAGTGCGGCGCTCCCTCAGCACTGACCCTCCGACAGTGCGGCGCTCCCTCAGCACTGACCCTCCGACAGTGCGGCGCTCCCTCAGCACTGACCCTCCGACAGTGCGGCGCTCCCTCAGCACTGACCCTCCGACAGTGCGGCGCTCCCTCAGCACTGACCCTCCGACAGTGCGGCGCTCCCTCAGCACTGACCCTCCGACAGTGCGGCGCTCCCTCAGCACTGACCCTCCGACAGTGCGGCGCTCCCTCAGCACTGACCCTCCGACAGTGCGGCGCTCCCTCAGCACTGACCCTCCGACAGTGCGGCGCTCCCTCAGCACTGACCCTCCGACAGTGCGGCGCTCCCTCAGCACTGACCCTCCGACAGTGCGGCGCTCCCTCAGCACTGACCCTCCGACAGTGCGGCGCTCCCTCAGCACTGACCCTCCGACAGTGCGGCGCTCCCTCAGCACTGACCCTCCGACAGTGCGGCGCTCCCTCAGCACTGACCCTCCGACAGTGCGGCGCTCCCTCAGCACTGACCCTCCGACAGTGCGGCGCTCCCTCAGCACTGACCCTCCGACAGTGCGGCGCTCCCTCAGCACTGACCCTCCGACAGTGCGGCGCTCCCTCAGCACTGACCCTCCGACAGTGCGGCGCTCCCTCAGCACTGACCCTCCGACAGTGCGGCGCTCCCTCAGCACTGACCCTCCGACAGTGCGGCGCTCCCTCAGCACTGACCCTCCGACAGTGCGGCGCTCCCTCAGCACTGACCCTCCGACAGTGCGGCGCTCCCTCAGCACTGACCCTCCGACAGTGCGGCGCTCCCTCAGCACTGACCCTCCGACAGTGCGGCGCTCCCTCAGCACTGACCCTCCGACAGTGCGGCGCTCCCTCAGCACTGACCCTCCGACAGTGCGGCGCTCCCTCAGCACTGACCCTCCGACAGTGCGGCGCTCCCTCAGCACTGACCCTCCGACAGTGCGGCGCTCCCTCAGCACTGACCCTCCGACAGTGCGGCGCTCCCTCAGCACTGACCCTCCGACAGTGCGGCGCTCCCTCAGCACTGACCCTCCGACAGTGCGGCGCTCCCTCAGCACTGACCCTCCGACAGTGCGGCGCTCCCTCAGCACTGACCCTCCGACAGTGCGGCGCTCCCTCAGCACTGACCCTCCGACAGTGCGGCGCTCCCTCAGCACTGACCCTCCGACAGTGCGGCGCTCCCTCAGCACTGACCCTCCGACAGTGCGGCGCTCCCTCAGCGCTGACCCTCCGACAGTGCGGCGCTCCCTCAGCGCTGACCCTCCGACAGTGCGGCGCTCCCTCAGCGCTGACCCTCCGACAGTGCGGCGCTCCCTCAGCGCTGACCCTCCGACAGTGCGGCGCTCCCTCAGCGCTGACCCTCCGACAGTGCGGCGCTCCCTCAGCACTGACCCTCCGACAGTGCCCACTCCCTCAGCACTGACCCTCCGACAGTGCCCACTCCCTCAGCACTGACCCTCCGACAGTGCCCACTCCCTCAGCACTGACCCTCCGACAGTGCCCACTCCCTCAGCACTGACCCTCCGACAGTGCCCACTCCCTCAGCGCTGACCCTCCGACAGTGCGGCGCTCCCTCAGCACTGACCCTCCGACAGTGCGGCGCTCCCTCAGCACTGACCCTCCGACAGTGCGGCGCTCCCTCAGCACTGACCCTCCGACAGTGCGGCGCTCCCTCAGCACTGACCCTCCGACAGTGCGGCGCTCCCTCAGCGCTGACCCTCCGACAGTGCGGCGCTCCCTCAGCGCTGACCCTCCGACAGTGCGGCGCTCCCTCAGTACTGACCCTCCGACAGTGCGACAGTCCCTCAGCACTGACCCTCTTGACAGTGCAGCACTCCCTCAGCACTGACCCTCCGACAGTGCGGCGCTCCCTCAGCACTGACCCTCCGACAGTGCGGCGCTCCCTCAGCACTGACCCTCCGACAGTGCCCACTCCCTCAGCACTGACCCTCCGACAGTGCCCACTCCCTCAGCACTGACCCTCCGACAGTGCCCACTCCCTCAGCACTGACCCTCCGACAGCGCGGCGCTCCCTCAGCACTGACCCTCCGACAGTGCCCACTCCCTCAGCACTGACCCTCCGACAGTGCGGCGCTCCCTCAGCACTGACCCTCCGACAGTGCCCACTCCCTCAGCACTGACCCTCCGACAGTGCGGCGCTCCCTCAGCACTGACCCTCCGACAGTGCGGCGCTCCCTCAGCGCTGACCCTCCGACAGTGCGGCGCTCCCTCAGCACTGACCCTCCGACAGTGCGGCGCTCCCTCAGCACTGACCCTCCGACAGTGCCCACTCCCTCAGCGCTGACCCTCCGACAGTGCCCACTCCCGCAGCACTGACCCTCCGACAGTGCCCACTCCCTCAGCACTGACCCTCCGACAGTGCGGCGCTCCCTCAGCACTGACCCTCCGACAGTGCGGCGCTCCCTCAGCACTGACCCTCCGACAGTGCGGCGCTCCCTCAGCGCTGACCCTCCGACAGTGCGGCGCTCCCTCAGCACTGACCCTCCGACAGTGCCCACTCCCTCAGCGCTGACCCTCCGACAGTGCCCACTCCCGCAGCACTGACCCTCCGACAGTGCCCACTCCCTCAGCACTGACCCTCCGACAGTGCGGCGCTCCCTCAGCACTGACCCTCCGACAGTGCGGCGCTCCCTCAGCACTGACCCTCCGACAGTGCGGCGCTCCCTCAGCGCTGACCCTCCGACAGTGCGGCGCTCCCTCAGCGCTGACCCTCCGACAGTGCGGCGCTCCCTCAGTACTGACCCTCCGACAGTGCGACAGTCCCTCAGCACTGACCCTCTTGACAGTGCAGCACTCCCTCAGCGCTGACCCTCCGACAGTGCGGCGCTCCCTCAGCACTGACCCTCCGACAGTGCGGCGCTCCCTCAGCACTGACCCTCCGACAGTGCCCACTCCCTCAGCACTGACCCTCCGACAGTGCCCACTCCCTCAGCACTGACCCTCCGACAGTGCCCACTCCCTCAGCACTGACCCTCCGACAGCGCGGCGCTCCCTCAGCACTGACCCTCCGACAGTGCCCACTCCCTCAGCACTGACCCTCCGACAGTGCGGCGCTCCCTCAGCACTGACCCTCCGACAGTGCCCACTCCCTCAGCACTGACCCTCCGACAGTGCGGCGCTCCCTCAGCACTGACCCTCCGACAGTGCGGCGCTCCCTCAGCGCTGACCCTCCGACAGTGCGGCGCTCCCTCAGCACTGACCCTCCGACAGTGCGGCGCTCCCTCAGCACTGACCCTCCGACAGTGCCCACTCCCTCAGCGCTGACCCTCCGACAGTGCCCACTCCCGCAGCACTGACCCTCCGACAGTGCCCACTCCCTCAGCACTGACCCTCCGACAGTGCGGCACTCCCTCAGCACTGACCCTCCGACAGTGCCCACTCCCTCAGCACTGACCCTCCGACAGTGCCCACTCCCTCAGCACTGACCCTCCGACAGTGCCCACTCCCTCAGCACTGACCCTCCGACAGTGCCCACTCCCTCAGCACTGACCCTCCGACAGTGCCCACTCCCTCAGCACTGACCCTCCGACAGTGCCCACTCCCTCAGCACTGACCCTCCGACAGTGCCCACTCCCTCAGCGCTGACCCTCCGACAGTGCGGCGCTCCCTCAGCACTGACCCTCCGACAGTGCGGCGCTCCCTCAGCACTGACCCTCCGACAGTGCGGCACTCCCTCAGCACTGACCCTCCGACAGTGCGGCGCTCCCTCAGCACTGACCCTCCGACAGTGCGGCGCTCCCTCAGCACTGACCCTCCGACAGTGCGGCGCTCCCTCAGCGCTGACCCTCCGACAGTGCGGCGCTCCCTCAGCGCTGACCCTCCGACAGTGCGGCGCTCCCTCAGTACTGACCCTCCGACAGTGCGACAGTCCCTCAGCACTGACCCTCCGACAGTGCCCACTCCCTCAGCACTGACCCTCCGACAGTGCGGCGCTCCCTCAGCACTGACCCTCCGACAGTGCCCACTCCCTCAGCACTGACCCTCCGACAGTGCGGCACTCCCTCAGCACTGACCCTCTGACAGTGCCCACTCCCTCAGCACTGACCCTCCGACAGTGCGGCGCTCCCTCAGCGCTGACCCTCCGACAGTGCAGCACTCCCTCAGCGCTGACCCTCCGACAGTGCGGCGCTCCCTCAGCACTGACCCTCCGACAGTGCGGCGCTCCCTCAGCACTGACCCTCCGACAGTGCCCACTCCCTCAGCACTGACCCTCCGACAGTGCCCACTCCCTCAGCACTGACCCTCCGACAGTGCCCACTCCCTCAGCACTGACCCTCCGACAGCGCGGCGCTCCCTCAGCACTGACCCTCCGACAGTGCGGCGCTCCCTCAGCACTGACCCTCCGACAGTGCCCACTCCCTCAGCACTGACCCTCCGACAGTGCCCACTCCCTCAGCACTGACCCTCCGACAGTGCCCACTCCCTCAGCACTGACCCTCCGACAGTGCGACGCTCCCTCAGCACTGACCCTCCGACAGTGCGGCGCTCCCTCAGCACTGACCCTCCGACAGCGCGGCGCTCCCTCAGCACTGACCCTCCGACAGTGCGGCGCTCCCTCAGCACTGACCCTCCGACAGTGCCCACTCCCTCAGTGTTGCGGTCTGGGTATTATTTGTTTGTTTCTGGAGGGGGTGTCTACCTCATACCCCGGTGATTCCTGGAGAGCTGTTGCCTGTCAACACGTTCTCAGTCAGTGGCCGCTCTGACTAATCGAGGCCGAGGCCTAGCCCCCAGGTTTTCGGGCCTGGGCCGCACAGGAAAGGCCCAGGCCGCTGTTAATCAGTCAAGGAGCAATATTTGGAAGCAGATACTCACTGTCTCGGCCCCGCTGGGCTGCGGCCCGGCGCTCTGGCCGCCCATTACCCCACGGAGGAAATTCATGTTGGCCCAACCGTCCCCGCCCGAGCCAGCGCCGGCCGCCGGCAGCTGCGCCTGCGCACCACTAACACCAAAGGGCCGGCCGCCAGCACCCACGCCTGCGCACTGTCACAAACACCGTATCGGCCACCGACATGACTCAATACGCTTGCGTGGAAACGTGGCAGCACACGTACTCACAAAGACAACACGTCACCATCTTAAAGGGACAGTTCACCAGCTAAATGCACCATTTAAAGGGACAGTCCAATAGCTAAATACACCATTTAAAGGGATATTCTAACAGTTACATGCGGCATTTAAAGGGACAGTGTGTCGACCAAGTTGATTCACTTTAATGGAGAGTGTGATTGCTTCATTTAAAGGGACAGTGTGTCGACCAAGTTGATTCACTTTAATGGAGAGTGTGATTGCTTCATTGCTTCTTTTAAAGGGACAGTGATGTGCTGCATTGCTCCACTAAAGGGACAATGTGATTCATGCATCACTTCATTTAATGGAAAGTACAATACTTCCCAGCACTACCCCTTCATGTTCATGTCCACCCCAGTCCAACACTGGCACCTTCACTTCATTTAAACTGACAGTGATGTGGTGCATTTCTCCACTGAAGAGACCATAAGACCATGAAGGGCTTATGCCCAAAACGTTTACTCTTCAGCTCCTCAGATGCTACCTGACCTGCTGTGCTTTGCCAGTGCTACACTTTTCAACTCTGACTCTCTACCAGCTGCGGTCCTCATTTTCTCCATAAGACACTAAGACATTGTAGCAGAAATTAGTCCATCGAGTCTGCTCCGCTGTTCATTCATGGCTGATAGGTTTCTTGAATTGAATTCAATTGAATTTGTTGTCACGTGTACCGAGGCTCAGTGAAAAGCGTTGTCTTGTGAGCAATACAGGCAGATCACAGAGTTAAGTAGCATAGATAGTAAATAATAGGTAAACAGTGGCAAAAACCAAAACATAGATACAGGCAAATGTTAAGAGTTTGTAAGTCCATTCAGTATTCTAACAACAGGGTAGAAACTGTTATGAAAAAGGCTGGTGCATGTGTTCAGGCTTCTGTAACTTCTCCCCGATGGTATAGGTTGTAGAAAAACATTGCCAGGGTGGGATGGATCTTTAAGAATGCTGTCAGCCTTTCCTTGACAACGGGCCTGGTAGATGGATTCTATAGATGGGAGATTGGCCTTTGTGATTGTCCGGGCTGAGTTCACCACTCACTGTAACTGTCTTCGATCTTGAATGGTACAGTTGCCATACCAGGTAGTGGTACATTCAGACAGAATGCTCTCGATGGCTCACCTATAAAAGTTGGCAAGGGTATTCACTATCATGCCAAATTTCCTCAACTGTCTGAGGAAGAAACGACATTAATAGGCCATTGTAACCATTGTGTCCACATGAAGAGTCCAAGAAAGCTTGCTGTGGAATGACCAGTCCCAGGAGCTTGAGACTGTCCACTCATTCCACCTCTGTGCCGTTAATGTGTAGGGCGGCATCCTGCCGAACATCTCAACCCCATTCTCCTGCTTTCCCTCTGTAACCCTTGATCCTGTTGATACTCAAGAGCGTATCTATCTCAGTTTTAAATATACTCAATGCCCTGGCCTCCACAGCCTTCTGTGGCAGTGAATTCCATAGATTCGCCACTTTCTGGCTGAAGACATTTCTCCTTATATCCATTCTAAAAGGTCTTCACTTTACTGTGAAGTTACGCCCTCGGATCCTAGTCTCCTACCAATAGAAACATCTTCCCAACATCCACTCTGTCCAGGCCATATAGTATTCTGTATGTTTCAGTTAGATCCCCCATCATCCTTCTAAACTCCATCGAGTACAGACCCGGAGTCCTCAAATGTTCCTCATATGTTAAGCTTTTCATTCCTGGGACCATTCTCATGAACCTCCTCTGAACGTGCTCCAGGGCCAGTACACCCTTCCTAAGATATGGGGCCCAAAACAGAGCACAACACTCCAAATACGGTCCAACCAGAGCCTTACAGAGCCTCAGAAGGACATCCCTGTTTTTATATTCAAGTCCTTCCAAAATAAATGCCATCATTGCATTTGCCTTCTTAACTACTGACTCGACCCGCAAGTTTACCTTGAGAGAATTCTGAACTGGAACTCCCGAGTCTCTTTGCACTTCAGACTTCTGAATTTTCTCCTCATTTAGAAAATAGTCCATGCTTGTATTCTTCTTAACAAAGTGCATGACCTCACACTTTCCCACATAGTACTCCATTTGTCACTTCTTTGCCCACTCTCCTAACCTGTCTAAATCCTTCTGCAGCCTCCC
Source organism: Chiloscyllium punctatum (assembly GCF_047496795.1). Lineage (NCBI taxonomy): Eukaryota > Metazoa > Chordata > Chondrichthyes > Orectolobiformes > Hemiscylliidae > Chiloscyllium > Chiloscyllium punctatum. The sequence continues at coordinate 3,432,199 of NC_092752.1, forward strand.
ACCTCCTCAATGCTACTTGTCTCTCTACCTATCTTTGTATCATCTGCAAACCTAGCCAGAATGCCCTCAGTTCCTTCACCGAGATCGTTAATGTATAAAGTGAAAAGTTGTGGTCCCAACACTGAGCCTTGCGGATCACCACTTGTCACCGACTGCCACCCTGAGAAGGACAGTGTGATTAATGCATCGCTTCATTTAAACAGACAGTGCTGTGGTGCATTCATGAAAAATAAAACAATGGTGCTATTTACTTAAAAATTGGTGTGAATTTGTTTATCTTTGAGAGAAATATTTATTTACAGAAATGGTTTCATATAATTTTTGCAACCAAAAAACATCCTATTCATTTTTATCTGGCAAATATGTTTTCTTGCAAAGGATAAGATTAAGGTGTAAAAGAAAGATTCTTTGGGATGCAGAGGGCACGAAAGCTTACCTGAAGTTAAACACCTGAAACCAACTGGATTACAATTTTTGTGAGAGTCATATGAATTTTAACTCTCTGTATTTCCATATAATGTGAACAGGATCACACAGAATCACAGCTATTAGTGCACAAAGCGCGAGGCAAAGACCAAGTGATTAAGTAAGTAATATTATTAATCCAGAATGCATTGTTTAGGGTAAAATACAGTGCTGCTTCTTTTTTATGCATATGTTTTATTTCTTAACTTAAATAGGTAATTCGATTGCAGTGAAATTAAACGTAAGAAATGGGCCTAATGGTCTTTTTTTTAAATTTACTGACAGGATGTGAGTGTCTCTGGCTAGGTCAGTATTTATTGCCCAAATGGCGGTTAAGAGTCAACCATATTGCTGTGGATCTGGAATCATATGTTGGCCAGATCAAGTAAGATGGGCAGATTTCTTTCCCTAAATGACATTAGTGGAGAGATGGATTTTTCTGACAATCGACAATGGATTTATGGTCATCATTAGACTCTTAATTTTAGATTTTTATTGAATTCAAAATCCATCATCTGCCATGGTGAGATTTGAGCCCAGGTTCCCAGAAAATTAGCCAAGTTTCTGGATTAACAATATTATTTACTTAATCACTTGGTCTTTGCCTCGCGCTTTGTGCACTAATAGCTGTGATTCTGTGTGATCCTGTTCACATTATATGGAAATACAGAGAGTTAAAATTCATATGACTCTCACAAAAATTGTAATCCAGTTGGTTTCAGGTGTTTAACTTCAGGTGAGCTTTCGTGCCCTCTGCATCCCAAAGAATCTTTCTTTTACACCTTAATCTTATCCTTTGCAAGAAAACATATTTGCCTGATAAAAATGAATACAATGTTTTTGGTTGCAGAAATTATATGAAACCATTTCTGTGAATAAATATTTCTCTCAAAGATATCTATGGCTGGATGCTTTGTGACCTATCACAACATTCCCTAAAGTTAATTGTAACATGCAGGAGAACATGAGCAGATATCGAACAAAGTGATCAGTATTGCTTCATCACTGCCTCTCTTCAGCCATGGATTCACACCCCACAAACCCCCAACCACCCAACCTAACTTTTAAGGTTTAACACAGAGGAACAGGAAGAGGCCATTCAGCCTTTTGAGTCTGCTCTGCATTCAGTGAGATCATGGCTGATCTCATAATGCTCAACTCCACTTTCTTGCCTTTCCCCCATACCCTTATACATGTTTTCTATCTAAATGACCATTCAATCCCCTCTTGAGTGCCTCAGTTGAACCTGCCTCCACTACACTTCCAGGCACCCGCAGTGCAATAAAAGATCTTTTTCTCAAGTCACCCATGCACATCATTTTGAATCTATGTCCTCTCATTCTTTTTCATTTCTCTCTATCAAAAGTACCTTTTCACATGAAACACATTCACAGGAAAAAGAAAGAAGACAACCCAGGGAGATCTTCAGCCAGAAGACAGACATCAAAGACAATAGCCACCTGTGAGGTTTTGAAATTCAGTTGATATAAGTTTAACAAGTGTCTTATTGGAACAGCATATTGTTACAGAGTTGGAAACAGGTAATACACTGTTAATGGAAAGAGGGTCTTAGAGTTGTGAATAGTTGTTGTTTAATATTCACTTTTAGAGTTAAAGAATAAATTGATACTATTTTCTTTAAATAGTGGAATTGTGGAGTTCTCTGTCACTCATACTTTAACAGATTATGAGGTGAGGTGAGGTTTACACAGTGTTTGGCTTAATTAACAGAAGGGTTCACCGCCATGTTATAACACTGGTACAATTACAACATTTAAAAGGCTTCTGGATGGGTATATGATTAGAAAGCGTTTAGAAGGATATGGGCAAAATGCTGGCAAATGTGACTAAGTTAATTTAGGATATCTGCTTGGCATGGACGAATTGGACCAAAGGGTCTGGAATTCTTTACCACTGGGTCATTAAGTATATTCGTGGTTGAGACAGACAGATTTTTAATCAGGAAAGTTATGGGGAAAAGCCAGAAAAGTGGAGTTGAGGATTATCAGATCATGATCTCATTGAAGGTAGGAGCAGGTCTGATGGGCTGACTGGCCTCTGTCAGCTCCTATAATTTTATTTGGTGCAGAACTGCCTGTACCTTATAGGGCCAAACAGATTCTCCTGGCTCCAATTGAAACATTTTGTTCCCTCCCTACCTTACACTAAAACTATCCTTGTCCTAAATGACCTGCAGCTAGGAAATCTCTGGTTTAATCTTTTCTCAAAAAACGCTGTCCAGACCCTGTCATGGCAACCACTGCAAGACCTGTCAGAGTTTTGACATTGATACCACCATTACCATCCACCGGGTACACAGCAGGTACTCACGTGACTCAGCCAACATTGTCTATCTCATACGCTGCAGGATGCCCCGAGGCATGGTACATTGGCGAGACCAAACAGATGCTACCAAAATGGATGAATGGACACTCAACAATCACCAAATAGGGGTGTTCCCTCCCAATTGGGGAACACTTCATCGGTCAGGGACATTTGGCCTTGGATCTTTGGGTGACCATTCTCCAAGGCAAACTTCGGGATACACAACAACGGAGTGGCTATGCAGAGGCTGATAGCCAAGTTCGATACCCATGAGGATGGCTTCAAGTGGGACCTTGGGTTCATTTCAGACCACAGGTGACCCCACTACACTGTACACTGTCACAACATATACACCCACAACAAACACACATACACACACTCACGCAGACCCCTCTCTCATATACATGCTCTCTCTGACACATACACACACACCGTCTCATAGGTTTATACTCTGTCACATACACTAACAAATAGGTCTATGGTGTAAATTTGTATTTGCAGATACATTCTATTTTGTTCAAAAAGCACACAATCTGTCGGCCGTCAATCCATGTAACCTTTTATAAACTCCTACTTTGGAAACAGAACCAGATTGAGATACAGACAGACTCTGACCTCACACCTTTAATGCACTGTCTGAGCTGAGATGTCCCTAAATTATTGCGAGAATGTGACTTGAAAGATGTTCTGGGATTTATATATTAATGAATCGAAACCTGCAAACCCCATTCTAAAAGATGAAAGATTTTACAGGTTTGTTCAAAATATCATTTCAGTTGCATGACATTGTGATCTTTTGCTATAAATTCTGTGTCTTACAATCGTGTCCTCCACTGTCACCTGATGAAGGAGCAGCGCTGAGAAAGTTAGTGCTTCCAAATAAACCTGTTGGACTATAACCTGGTGTTGGGTGAATTATAACTGTATCCATTCGGCCCCTTCACATCACCCGCTCCAGGGAGATCCGGGGGGGGGACCGGAGAGAGTGTGACACCCGGGGGGACCGGAGAGAGTGTGACACCCGGGGGGACCGGGGGGACCAGAGAGAGTGTGACACCCGGGGGGACCGGAGAGAGTGTGACACCCGGGGGGACCGGAGAGAGTGTGACACCCGGGGGGACCGGAGAGAGTGTGACACCCGGGGGGACCGGGGGGACCAGAGAGAGTGTGACACCCGGGGGGACCGGGGGGACCAGAGAGAGTGTGACACCCGGGGGGACCGGGGGGACCAGAGAGAGTGTGACACCCGGGGGGACCGGGGGGACCAGAGAGAGTGTGACACCCGGGGGGACCGGAGAGAGTGTGACACCCGGGGGGACCGGAGAGAGTGTGACACCCGGGGGGACCGGAGAGAGTGTGACACCCGGGGGGACCGGGGGGACCAGAGAGAGTGTGACACCCGGGGGGACCGGAGAGAGTGTGACACCCGGGGGGACCGGGGGGACCGGAGAGAGTGTGACACCCGGGGGGACCGGAGAGAGTGTGACACCCGGGGGACGGGGGGACCGGAGAGAGTGTGACACCCGGGGGGACCGGAGAAAGTGTGACACCCGGGGGGGACGGGGGACCGGAGAGAGTGTGACACCCGGTGGGACGGGGGACCGGAGAGAGTGTGACACCCGGGGGGACGGGGGACCGGAGAGAGTGTGACACCCGGGGGGACCGGGGGGACCGGAGAGAGTGTGACACCCGGGGGGACCGGAGAGAGTGTGACACCCGGGGGACGGGGGGACCGGAGAGAGTGTGACACCCGGGGGGACCGGAGAAAGTGTGACACCCGGGGGGGACGGGGGACCGGAGAGAGTGTGACACCCGGTGGGACGGGGGACCGGAGAGAGTGTGACACCCGGGGGGACGGGGGACCGGAGAGAGTGTGACACCCGGTGGGACGGGGGACCGGAGAGAGTGTGACACCCGGGGGGACCGGAGAGAGTGTGACACCCGGGGGGACGGGGGACCGGAGAGAGTGTGACACCCGGGGGGACCGGGGGGACCGGAGAGAGTGTGACACCCGGGGGGACGGGGGACCGGAGAGAGTGTGACACCCGGGGGGACCGGAGAGAGTGTGACACCCGGGGGGGACCGGAGAGAGTGTGACACCCGGGGGGACCGGAGAGAGTGTGACACCCGGGGGGACGGGGGACCGGAGAGAGTGTGACACCCGGGGGGACGGGGGACCGGAGAGAGTGTGACACCCGGGGGGACGGGGGACCGGAGAGAGTGTGACGCAGCGTGGCCGGACTCTTTCTCCTGACGCACACGCGGTAACGGCTGAGCTCGGAGCCGCCGCCTGTCTCCCGGAGCCAGAGCCGCAGGTACCTGGGGCCCGGGGGGAGGGGATCCGGCCGCCCCCCGCGCCCCCCCTCACCCCCCGACCCCACCCCCCGGGGCCCAGCCGCCCCCCACCCCCCGGGGCCTCAGCGCGAATCCGGCCGCTCCATACATTTATGTCGCGCCCAGAGTCTGAGGGAAACTTTCCCCCGAATAATCTCTTCCCCAGAGGAGGCCCAGGTTACCCCCCTCCCTCCCCCCAATCTCTCCCTTATTCCCCCCTCTCTTTACCCCACTCCCATCGACCCCAAATCCCCCTCCCCCTCCCTGAATCTGTGGGTGGCCCAGTGGTTAGCACTGCTGCCTCACAGCGCCAGAGACCCGGGTTCAATTCCCGCCTCAGGCGACTGACTGTGTGGAGTTTGCACATTCTCCCCGTGTCTGCATGGGTTTCCTCCGGGTGCTCCGGTTTCCTCCCACAGTCCAAAGATGTGCAGGTCAGGTGAATTGGCCATGCTAAATTGCCCGTAGTGTTAGATGCATTAGTCAGAGGGGAAATGGGTCTGGGTGGGTTGCGCTTCAGTGGGTCGGTGTGTACATGTTGGGCCAAAGGGCCTGTTTCCACACTGTAAGTAATCTAATCTAATCTCTCCCCACCCCCTCCCCGCACCCTCCCCACACCTCTCCCCTCCCCACACCTCTCCCCTCCCCCTCCATGCATTCCTCCCCATCCCCATATCTCTCCCCCTCCCGCATCTCCCCTCTACCCCTCGCCCACCTTCCTTTCCTCCCCCATCTTCCCCCCTTCACCCACCCATCTTCCCCACATATTTCCCTCTCTTCCTCCCCCCAACCCCATTATCTAGTAAAGTTTATTTTGAGAAGAATAATAAAAGGTGACCTGATTGAAAATGTCCAATCCAGGGGTGTCTATATGGGAGTATCCTGAACTAGTTAAAAATCAAGAACTGTTCATTTAAAACAGAGATGAGATGAAGCTTTCTCGGAAGATTGAGAGTCTCTGAAACTCTTCCCAAAATGTGGTGATAGAAAGTCTTTGAATATTTTTAAGGCAGATGGAGATAAATGAGGAGTTAAAGGTGTTTGGGTTTTGGTGGGAATGTGGAGTCATCAGATCATGCACAATTGAAAGGCTTGAGGGGCTAAGTGGCCTTCGCCTGTTTCATATGTTCATTTTGGACAGTCTGGAGAGGAATGCAGTGGTGCTTGTCGAGGTTCGTCCCGAGCAGCGCCGTGACGCGGGACTCCGTGCTCTACGGCCTGTTCCCCGGGACTCACACCGAGACGAACATTAACTGCGCCTGGAGGATCATCAACTCGGTGAAGGACGCTCTCTGGGCGGTCCGAAACCTGTTGATCTTCCAGCTGAAGGAGTTGACCCCGACCGAGTGTTGCAGACTGGCACATTCCAAGGTCCAAGACTACGTGTTGAGGGACGCGCTGAAGCTTGGGGCAGCTGCCGCCAAGGCGCGGTGGGGAAAGACCACTGTGTAAGATCGGCCTGCCGAAAGAAGAACAGGGGGCCCATACAGACGTTTTTTTTGGGCTCTGCTGATGCCTCAGCCAAATATATGTATATATACAAGATTGAAAAAATGCACAGGATTGTAAAGGACAAGAATAAAGTCGAATCTGTGTTTGTAAATATGGACATATGTATGGCATGATCCAATGTACAGACCATCAAATCATTTATGAATAAAGTATATTTTTGAAATAAAAAAAAAAAATATGTTAATTTTGGACAAGCTGGGGGTATTGTTCCAGTCAAGGTGTTTGCGAGGAGATTTTCTTAGAGATGTTAGAAAAAAATGAGATGTTCTTTCAACTGGCAGTTTTAAAATGCTGGGCATGGGACAAACAAAGAAGGTCTTTGGTAGAAAAAAAACCTCTGCAGGATGTTAAGAATTGTTTTTACCCAGTGAGTGAAAATGAATGATAATGCATGTTCTCAAAGAGCTAGCTTTATGGACTGAGGCCGCAGAAGATGTTGGAATAATGTGTGAGAAAAGGTGGTGCTAAAATCCAGTGCATAGGGTATTTAGCTCAGAGGACTTTTAATTCAACATTTCACACTTCAAATGATTTAAAGCTGTGTATGATTGCGGTACCACAGTGTTCATTAGTTCTGATTAGATCATTTTTGAATTCAAAAGGTGTTGAATTTAGATTTGCACTTTCAGACAGTTATACTGTTGCTGGGGCTTCATAGTTGCTAAGTTTGAGTCCCTATTTCATGGCTTACATTATACACATTAGAAATTTGTATAGTATTTACTCCTAGTGTCTTTTTGGGCTAGTGGTCAGGTGACAATGGGAGAATGTAGTGATGACTTATTTATGCCTATTTGATGCTAGTGTTTGTCTAACATAGCAAGAAAATAAATAGTTAACATTTATGCCCATTCTCCTTCAGCAAGCAACATTGTGTACCAAAGAAATGGTGATGGAGAAGCCAAGCCCCCTGCTTGTAGGGCGGGAATTTGTGAGGCAGTACTACACTTTGCTGAACAAGGCACCAGACTTCTTGCACAGGTAAGTTTTTGTACAATTTTAGCCATTGTTCTTAAGTGGGATTCCTGCAAAAAAACTTCAATATCAAACTGTATTGAACTGGCTGCATCCTTAGTCCGACTCCAACCCTGATTGCAAACAGCATTTCCCATTGGGTAGGGCAGAGACTTTAGTGCTCTCAGTAACTTCTCATTTATCACACTGGGGACTTTGATCGACATAGCCAGTGTTTGTTATTCCCCCCATCAACATACCTTTGTTTCCTCCTCTCCAATGTGGCTCCCTAGTTTCCCTCTTGCGATGTGGTGGTGCTGACATTTGAATTCAGTAAAATTAAAACCCAGAATTTTTTTAAAATCCCGTCTGGTTCAGTCATGCCCTTAAGAAAGAAAGGTGCCGACCCTGTCCATTCTAACGTAGGCGGAACCAGGTTCAAAAGCTCTTTGCTGATTGGACAGTAGCTGTGCTTAGGCTGGTCACTCAGGCCTTGAGCTTCTCTTCCCAGTCACACTCTGCCAGGTCTGCTCAGAGATCTCTGTGGGCTTCCAGATATCTTGAGGTTTCACATGGCATGTAGTGTATCGATTCACCCTTAACCTCAGGTTTTGTCATGATTGTAGACGACAGCCTCCAAATTATAGGTCAAGAAAATGACTTTAGAAAACAGTCAGTCCTCCACTGTCACAAAGTGACTGGACCATCTTAAAGTTCCACTCCATCCTAGCTTATGAGTTGCTGAGGATCACCATGTGCCTTGCAAAGACTGAAACAAGAGCATGTCGATTCCTGAGTTGGCCCTCTCCAGGGAAGACCCCAGTGAGTCCAGCACAATGTTCAATAGTATTGGTGTGATGGAGTCACCTTGCTTTATTGAACCCCTTTTTTTTTCAGGCTGGTCTTAGTTCTATTCTATTCCATCAGCATAGTGTTTTTTGAGAACGGATCTTTGACCAGTGACATGAAGTTTATGGGGACTCACTCCGTGTAATGTTTTCCAAGGATGGTTTGTGTCCAATGCAGTCAAATTCTTGCAAGGTTGGCAAAGAGAATTTCAATGTCCGTTTGGTTGTGTTTTACTCCTTTTATGGTCTTTCAGTGTGTTAATACTTGCATTTCATCTGGGAATCGCTGCTAGGAACCTTCTCTCCTTGAGTTGCTCGTGATAGTCTTGCCTAGTTGTTGTGTTATGAGTTTTGTGAACAGACAGAGCAGCTTGGTGTGTAATGTGAGGGCGCCAGTGTCAGTGCCTTTCGGGCAGCTTGGGTCTTGGTGTTGATGATGAGGACAGTTAGACTGAGGGGCTCTGTAATGGTGTTCACTTCAGACGGAGACATTGGGGAAGCTGCAGTGTCTCCATCGTGAATGTGCTAAACATCCTTGAGCCTCATTCCATATAGCCCTCATTTTGTTGATGCCCTTGATAGCTATACCTACCTCCTCTTCCTCTGTTGGCCTCATCAGCAGCACATTGTCCCTTCAACCAAGTATTTTGGTGAATTTTCTGAGGTTCCCTTATCATTCGGGGCAGACAGTTTCATTTAAAAACCTGCTCTAGTTCCTCTTTATTAAATGGGCATGAAATTGTGGATGGCACCCCCACAATCTCTCTGGCAAAATTGGTGCCTGTTGTTCTTAATAAGATAACTATGTTGTTCTGAACAGGACTTTCTGGGCTGCAGGTATTTTCCTTGCACTGTTGTTAGTCCTGCTTTTATCTTTCTTGGTGATTTTTTTTTGCCTCCTCCTTGAAATCCTTTGGCAGTTTTGGGGGTCTTGTCTTGAATCCATGAGTCCTTCAGCCTGTGGGAGTTGGTTCTCAGTGTCCTAATGCTTTGAAGAGCTGTCTGAGGGGAGTGACTTCTCTGTTTGAACGAGGAGATCCTCCATTGGGGTTGCTGCAAAATTAATCCTGGAACCTCTTGTACAGGATTGTCCAATGTTACTGTTTGGGTGTTGCTCAGTTGCTGTGCAACACTCTTCACTTTGAGATTTGCTCTCTTGGATTGAAGGGCATCTGCCGTTTGCTTATTGTTGGTGAGGAATCTACTAAATCTCCGTTCCAACTCACAGAAGACTGTTTCTTCCTTGTTCCATTTCTACACTGTCTTCCCTGATATCGGTTTGGCTTTCTGGGGTGTCAGGCATTTCTCATTCCACAATCATAGAGTCAGAGACATGTACAGTCCAACTCGCCCAGGCCGACCAGATATCCCAACCTAATCTAGTCCCATTTGCCAGCACTTGGCCCATATCCCAGTAAACCTTTCCTATTCATATACCCATCCAGATGTCTTTTAAATGTTGTAATTGTACCAGCCTCCACCACTTCCTTTGGCAGCTCATTCCATATATGCACCACCCTCTGCACCAAAACGTTGCCCCTTAGGTCCCTTTTGAACCTTTCCCCTCTCAACGAGATTCTAAGGCCCCTAGTTTTGAACTCCCCTACAATGGGGAAAAGACCTTGACTATCCACGCCCCTCATGATTTTATAGAGAAGATTACCTCAGGGACCAATGGGCCGAGGAGTGGCAGATGGGGTTTAATTTAGATAAATGCGAGGTGCTGCATTTTGGAAAGGCAAATCAGGGCAGGACTTATACATTTATGGTAAGGTCCTGGGGAGTGTTGTCTAACAAAGAGATCTTGGAGTACAGGTTCACAGTTTCTTGAAAGTGGAGTCGCAGGTAGACAGGATAGTGAAGAAGGCACTTGGTACACTTGCCTTTATTGGTCACTGCTTTGAGTATAGGAGTTGGGAAGTTACGTTGTGACTGTACGGGCATTGGCTAAGCCAGGCTTGGAATACTGCATTCAATTCTGGTCTCCCTGCTATAGTGTGGAAGTGCTGGTCGTGTTGCACAGGGGTGGTCAAAGTCAGAAGTCATAAGACACCAGGTTATAGTCCAACTGGTTTATTTGAAATCAGAAGCTTTCGAAGTGCTACTTCATCATCAGATGAAGTAAAGGGAAGCACATAGGTACAGAATTTATTGGCGGAGAGATTAAAAGATAGCACAAGAGGCTGAATAACAAGTTTCTGCAGGTGATCAAAGCTGTCAGATGGTGTGAGTAAAGTGTCAACAACTGAATAGCAAGTGAAGGGATGACCTATGAGCAAATTAATTGAGACAGAGAGATAATTACAAAAAAATTAAAAATAAGGTGGTGCTGAGACTAAGCAATGGCTGGGATAACATGACAGCTACAAAGAGATACACACCGAGGGTCTACTCAAAGGAACAAGTACTCCAAAACTGTTCAAACTAATTAAGGTAGAAAGATCATAAGTTATCAATGTGATGGTGTTAAACCAGAACAGTAAGGAAGATTTTACAAATCCAAAACAGTATGGTGAGATATGAAACCAAGATTATGGGGTTCATGGCGTCATCGTGGGTACGGAACTTGGCTATCAGTTCTGCTCAGCGATTCTGAGTTGTCTTGCATCTTGAAGGACGCCTGGGATTGGAGGCTGAATGACCTTGACCACTGAAGTGTTTCCCGATGGGGAGGGAATATTCCTGTCTGGTGATTGATGCCTGGTGTTCGTTGATCCATTGCCGTAGCATCTGCATGGTCTTTCCAATATATCATGCTTTGGGACATCCTTGCCTGCAAAGTATGAGGTAGACAGCATTAGCCGTACACTTAGTACGTGTTGTGTATGTGGTGGATGGTGTTTCCACATGTAATGGAAGTATCCATGTCAGTGATCTAGCACAGCTTGCAGAGATTACCATGGCAGGGTTGTGTGATGTTATTCTGAAGCCTGGGTAGTTTGCTCTGAATGATGGTCTGTTTAAAGTTTGGCAGTTGTTTGAAGGGAAGAAGTGGAGACAGAGTTGAACTTGCCGAGATTTTGTCACCATCAATGACATGTTGAAGACTGTGAAGAACATGATGTAGTTTCTCTGTTCCAAGGAAGTACTGGGAAATGAAGGTTACGCTATAAGACCATAAGACGTTGGAGTGAAAGTAAGGCCATTCGGCCCATCGAGTCCATTCTGCCATTTAATCATGGCTGATGGGCATTTCAACTCCACTTACCCGCATCCTCTCCGTAGCCGTTAATTCCTTGCGAGATCAAGAATTTATCAGTCTCTGCCTTGAAGTCATTTAAGGTCCCAGTCTCCACTGCACTCTGGCAATGAGGCCCACCACTCTCTGGCTGAAGGAATGTCTCCTCAATCATGCCTCGTGCCTGTCTTCTGTGGAGATCGTTGTGGTTTTTCACTGTGGCACATCAGAACTGGAGATTGATGATTTGAGCATCATACTCCATTCTTAGGACGGCATCTTTCAGGATCTCTAGGTGTCCATTGCATTCCTTCTCTTCTGACCAGATTATGTGTATACGCAGGACTTGTCTGTAAGAGATGGCTTCTTTAACATTTGTAGGGTGGAAGGTGGCGAAGTGCAGCATCATGAAGTTATCTGTGGGCTCATAGTAGAGTGAGGTGCTGAGGTGCCCATCCTTGATGGAGACGTTATCATTTAGCCTGACATTTAGTTTAAAATGTTATAGAATATAGTTCAGTATTACTGCCTGCCTATAGGCGAACAGCAAGTAATCAGAAATGCTGGGAGGATATTGAGTATTGCTGGAAAAAAACACATTTTGTCAGTGCTTTCTATTCTTGCATGTACCATTCACAAGAAATACCAATACCAGGCTAGAAACAATGACAAAATGTCATCGTTTTCCAGCAATGCTCAAGTTATTTACTGACAAACAACTATTCTTATTAGAATGTTCTTGTTTACCATGTGGGGAAATTTAATGCAAGGCTGAAGAGGTTATGTTTTCGTTACACCCGACATTGGTGAGATCGTATCTGCTGTACTATGGACTCTTGGTCTCTTTTTTAAAAAAGATGGAAATAGTTTGGAAGGAGTTCAGAAAATATTTACCAGATTAATCCTTGGAAAGGGTGCTGAGGAAAGGTTCAATAGGATAGGCTTGTATCTGTTGGGAGTTAGAAGAGGCTACTTGATATGGTTGATGTGGAGAGGATATTTCTTGCAGAGTGTAGAACTAGGGACCACTGTTTAAAACTCAGGGGTCACCCATTTAAGACAAAGCTTTTTCTCAGCACACCATGAGTCTTTGGAATGGTGGTGGCGGGGGGAGGGGGGGGGAGTTATTGAGGATAGACAAATGTGAAGTAATCACATCAGCTATGATCGTATTGAATGGCTAATTTGTTCATTTGATGATTGCCAAGTTTTACTGGTAGGAAAATGTTCCATTTATCCAAGTATCCTATTTTCCACTAAAGGTGCCCTGTGGGGTGTATTGATGCTGATTGTAAACCGGTTTCTTTCTGATGTACAGTATATGTGTAAAGTTCTGGTCCTACACGCCAGTGAATTGCTCCTTTTGACCTTTCTTGCTTCCACACTGACCATTGTTTCAGTTTTGAGCATCTATCAGAATGCTGACATTTGGATAAGTTTGACTTGTAAAACTTCAGGAAGTGCCTGCACGTTGATATGAGGTCATATACATCCTATTCATGAGCTACAGCTGTTTTGTTCATCCACAAGGATTTGTTCTGGAACTGGACTCTTGTGCAGAAATCAAGTAAAAAAACTGGTCATGACTCAACAAAGCTGCATCTGACAGGGCAAAAATTGAGGTGCAGGAAGAACCTGTTTGGATTTCCTGCCAAGAGTTTGTTAAATTGGAGTTGAGCATTATAGATCAGCTATAATCTCATTAATGGCATAGCAGACTCAATGGGCCGAATGGCTTGCTCCTACTCCAATGGTTTAGTGACAATCAAATGGGTATTGTATCTGTGCATTTTTTAAAAAGATACATTTTATGGAAGTTTCTCATCTTTCATTCATGAAAATTTGCAAGAATACAGCAAACAGTATAAGGTTAAGTGAACGACTTGCTAGACCCAAAACATTAACTCTGATTTCACTTCATGGATGCTGCCAGACGTGTTAACCTTTTCCAGCAATTTCTGTTTTTGTTCCTGATTTACAGCATCCGCAGTTCTTTCAGTTTTTAAGAAGTATAACGTGGTGTTATCCCGTATGCTGGTAACTCTTATGAATATTCTGATAAGTGCAAGAAAAACAAACTTCAACAAAATGTTTTTTTTCAAGAAGACTTGGGTTCTGTGCTATCAATCAACTATGTATTCAATTAAAATCAAGCATGATAAGCTCACTGTGTAAAGTTAAAAATCACACAACACCAGATATAGTCCAACAGGTTTATTTGGAAGCGCACTAGCTTTCAGAACAACAACCACTTGATGAAGGAGCGACACTCTGAAAACTAGTGCTTCCAATTAAACCTGTTGGACTATAACCTGGTGCTGTGTGATTTTTAACTTTGTACACCCCAGTCCAACACCGACATCTCTAAATCATCACTGGGTAACGATTTGTTTTGGGAACTGAAATCCTGTCTTCTCTCCAAAATTCCTTAGACCTTTATTAAGTCCTGGAATTGGGCGTCTTTTTCTGTGCATCCTTTCTAGTGTGGCTGTCCTGTTAGAGATTGGTGATGGAACTTAATGGAACATTCAAAAAGTCATTCCTCCTTCGCAATTTAAAGTTGCACAACGATCATCTTAAATCAAAACTTAAATGAGTCAAGCATTTAAACCAGTATCTAGTTTTTATAAATCTGTAATACGTTTGAGTATGAGTGTGAACTTTAACTTGTTCTTAATAGTTGCTGCCATGTAAATTGTTTATTCAGATTGACTTGAGAGGTTCTTCATTAAAGCAGGCTTTATCAAAACCTGGAGCTGCTCAGTTTCCAGTCTGTAATTGTTATGATCTCTTGATAGACTGGTTACTTCTGAATAAAAATTTGAACTAACAGCTGAAAGAAAGACACATGACAAGTTTTAACTTCAAGCTTTTACCGTGACACATACAAACAGAGCACTAACTAAACTGGTTAACTTCACCGTAAAGATTCAAACATAATTTGACCCTTTCTTTAGTCCTGGGGTTGGGGAGGTGCAGCCACTGAACCTGAAACGCTAATTCTGTTTCTCTCCATAGGTGCTACTGGACCTGATGAGTTTCTCCAGCAATTTCTATTTTTGTTTCAGATTTCCAGCATCATCAGTTCTTTGTTATTTACCCATTTCTACTTTTATTGTCAACCAAAAACCTCAATGTTCTGTTAGACACTGAAACAGACCAGCCTTTCTCCTGAAAGCAACCCAAAATGTTTTGCAGTTCCTTAGAGTTTTACTTCTTTTTTTCTCTTTCCCAATACTGGCTTTTACTCTGTGTTTTTCTGGGAGTGCTCCCTCGAGCTTCAGTCAGAGCTACCCTCCAACCTTACTTCAATTTTTCTATGAGCTCTGTCTTCAAACTGAGTGCAAGCTCCCAACCTCATTCCACGTACTGGGCAGTAGTTTCTGTATTTTCTCTGTTTAATACACAGGACTTCCTTACTTTTATTGTGATACTGCTCCTGTTGGTTGGTTGCAGACCACCTGAGACTAAAACTGTAATTGCACCATCTGTCATATTTCTTTGTTTTTAGAAACACCTGCAACATAATCTCAGAATGGGCTCCTCTCACTTCTCCTTGCCGAGGGAAATCCTTTAGCTTCATTCCAGAGTAAAATTGCTAATCAGCTGATCTCAATAACTTTTAAACTTAGAAGTAAAGGGACAGGTACCTATACACCAGTTTCAATCTTAGTGTCAACAACACCTTTCTACATCTCAGAAGGTTAGGATCGTCTTGTGAATCTAGAACCAGCAAGTGTGAACCCAGCACTTGCATCTATCTCCATGAAACAGGCTGACCCGATCTTTGATACTTAATGGCTAAACCACCCAAATCTATTGTCTGCAGATTCCAGCATAGCATATATGACCCAATTCCATTTATCTAAAATTGAAATATATAATCCCAAACTACAGCACTATTATAAACCATAGATAAAGTTCTAAAGCATAATAGTTACTTAAACATTAAAATTGTAATCAAATTGATTGAACTGCTTTGGTTTCACCCTCGGGGTAAATTGCTGTTTTGTCTTTGATCCACATGAATGATGTTTTGGAGCATTTGTGGAGAAATGTTTCAATTTTTCACTTCTCATTTATTCAGCTTGGTATTTGGAGAGGCTTCTGTGTTTGTTTTTGGGGAAGGTCCAACGCTGGATCCCACAATGTTCGAGTTATAATGGCACAGTAGGCACTGAACCATTCAACCTGTTGAGTCCACACCTACTCCATCGAGTCATCCTATCAGTCAAATCCCACTGCATTCATGTGGCCTCACAGCTTTATTTCCTTTAGCAGCCCATTCAATGTCCTTCTGAAATCATTCATTGTCTCCATCCACCGCCATCACAGGCAGTGAGTTCTAATGCATTCTATGTAACCATTAGCATACATAGATTCTGTCACCAGAGCTTGGTCTGTTAGGCATATGCTAACTTCCCTTATAGAGGTTTATAAAATCATGAGGGGCATGGATAGGGTAAATAGACAAGGTCTTTTCCATGGGGTGGGGGAGTCCAGAACTAGATGGCATAGGTTTAGGGTGAGAGGGGGAAGACATAAAAGAGACATAAGAGGCAACTTTTTCACACAGAGGGTGGTATGTGTATGGAATGAGCTGCCAGAGGATGTGGTGGAGGCTGGTACAATCTCAACATTTAAGAGGCATTTGAATGGGTCTATGAATAGGAAGGGTTTGGAGGGATATGGGTCGGGTGCTGGCAGGTGGGACTAGATTGGGTTGGGATATCTGGTCGGCATGGACGGGTTGGACCAAAGGGTCTGTCTCCGTGCTGTACAGCTCTATGACTCTATGACTGTAAGTTGTCTGAATATATTACATTACAAAGTGGAAGGATACATATTTCAAGTATGCCTTTTTTGTTTTTTTTTAATGTTGAAATGTTAAGTGCTGCTGGTAAGCATTCAAAGAATGAACCTTTCCAAAGTTGTTACTAATGGTTAGTTTTGCTTGTAACCCTTGTCTCCAGGTTTTATGGGAGGACCTCATCTTACGTTCATGGTGGATTGGATGGCAATGGGAAGCCAGCAGAAGCAGTTTATGGCCAAGCTGTGAGTACCTCAGATTTTTGTCCAGCAAACAAGCTGGTTTAATATTAAAGCTAAACTTTTCACCACACACACTAACTCTGCTGTACATGTTCACTGTGTCCCTTCTAAGGGAAAACAGCTGGGTTCTGTGCCCTGTACGTCATTAGTTTAACTCCATCTCAAACTCTTGCTCCATTTCCCTCCAATCATCCTTGGCCTTACAGCAGCTGTTGCTGAACCATGATTAACACCTGGAACACAAGACTATTTCCATGCTCTTCCCCTAACCCAGGAAAGCTCGAGTCTACTCGATTTCTTCTTTCACCTTAAATTTATATCCTACTTCATTTCAAATAAAAGTTTTCAGCCCCATAATTTTTGCACAGTAGCAAGTGTTGGAATTTTCAGGTGTGGGATTTCACATTAGAATTACCTTGAATTGCCCATTCTTGTAATCCATTGGGTCTTGGGATAGAGGTGCCCAGTATTCTAAATTAGATTCACATTGAGTTAGTACAGCTCAAAAACTAGTCACTAACATGCATTAGCTGTTGCATGTTGCTTTCTTCCTGAGCTCAACCTCTATTTCCCCCCCAATTGATTGTTGTACTATGAACTTTCCATTTCTGCCAAAATACGGTTACCTGGTTTCCTGAATCCAGTTTATTTGAGCCACCGCATTCTTGTCTGGTTTAGATGCTTTTGATTTTCTGGGAGTAGGACCCTGATGGTCAGAGATCTCTTTGCCTACAAATTACATCTCTTATCTGGACTGAATCTTAATGATGTTGTGGGCACACTACATCATCAAGGTGGGCTATGCATATTGTTTGCCCCAAAATCTCCACATTTACATTACTAATTCTCAATCTTCAAGACCTGCATTTTTAAAAACTTGTTTCAACATATTTGCTTTAGGCGACACATTTAAATTCCTTTTAGATCAGAATTTATAACAAAGCAGATATTAGATTTTTAAATGTTACAATATTTAAAAATATTGTCAATTCTAAATTGTGCTTGATGTGTAGGAGATCCACAAGAAGGTGATGTCCCTGCAGTTTAGTGATTGCCATACAAAGATTCGCCATGTCGATGCACATGCAACACTAAGTGACGGGGTGGTTGTACAAGTGATGGGTGAGCTGTCGAACAATGGGCAGCCAATGAGGAAGTTCATGCAGACTTTTGTCCTGGCACCAGAGGTAGGTTTATAACTTTGCAAATTATTATATTTTTAGCGTTTGTTTCACAGTGTAATGCAAATTGATTCAGTATCCTTTACATTTGAATATGAAAGGAATTAGAGCTGCAATAAATCACATGGCACTTTGAGCCTGCTGTTGATATTCAATGAGATTGTGGTTGATCTACCTCAACCTCAATGTTCCCAACCCTAGCTGCACATCCTCTCGTTTTTGTCTTGTGCCATAAATCTAATGATTACACAGTCACAGCATCTTTGGTTTGAGAATTTCATGTTGTGAAACTTGAAAGGGTTCAGAAATGATTTACAAGGATGCTGCCAGGATCGGAGGGTTTGAGCTACAGGGAGAGGCTGAATAGGCTGGGGCTGTTTTCCCTGGAGTGTCGGAAGCTGAGGGGTGACCTTATGGAGGCTTATAAAATCATGAGGGGCATAGATAGGGTAAATAAAGAATGTTTTTTCCCTGGGGTGGGGGAGTCCAGAACTAGAGAGAATGGGTTTAGAATGAGAGAGGAAAAATTTAAAAGGGACCTAAGGGGCAACTTTTTCACACAGAGGGTGGTGCGTGCATCGAATGAGCTGTTAGAGGGAGTGGTGGATGGTTGGTATTTTAAAGGCATCTGGATGCATATATGAATAGGAAGGGTTTAGAGGGATATGGGCCAAGTGCTGGCAAATGGCACTAGATTAGGTTAGGATACCTGGTCAGCATTGACGAGTTGCATCAAGAGATCTGTTTCCATGCTGTACATCTCTATGACTCTATAATAGATACTAAGTATTCAAATGTTGCTTCATGTGAGAGCTAGTGTTTTATTATTATTGAATATAGTTTCAATGTAAAATCAGACTAGAGAAGTAACTTGCATTTATGTAGCACCTTTCACAGCATCAGAACATGCCATAATGCTGGAAAGCCTGTAAAGAATTTTAATGATACAGTGACTATTATAATGTAACACAGGCCCTACCACCTGCACTATCAACAGTCTTACGAGGCAATTGGATATGATAGGTTGTTGGTTTCTAAGCTTTTATTAATTTTAATTGACACAAGAAAAGGTTTCTTTTCTCTTCCCAAGTGCAGTTAGGAGTATTCTAGGCAGAGTTTATGATTGCAATTTTCAGTTTTTCTTGAAAAAATAAATTATGAGAAATTAAATAGGATGAAAATAAGAGAAGCTGAAGAAGCAGGAAATGGGAGTAGCAAAAGAGTAGAAAATCTTCTCCTAATATTTGTTTGGCTCTACTATTATTATAATCTACCACCTACAAGCCCCAAGTTGGCAGTGTGTTGGGGAACTCCCTACTTGCATGGATGAGTGCAGCTCCAACAACACTCAAGATGCTCAGTGCCCTTCAGCTCAAAGCAACCTCATTCAATTGACACTACATCTGCAAACATTCACACTCTCCATCACCAACATGCTGTCGCAGCAGTGTGTACCATCCACAAGATATGCTGCAGAAATTCACCCAAGCTCCTCCAGCAGCACCTTCCAAACCTGCAATCACTTTGATCTCAAAGGACAAGGGCAACAGATACAAGGGGACACCAAATTCCTGTCCAAGCCACTCACCATCCTAACTTGGAAATATATCGCTGTTCTGTCATTGTCACTGGGTCAAAATCCTGGAATTCCCCCCTTAAATACATTATGGGTCAACCCACAACATAGGGACGGCATCGGTTCAAGAAGGCAGCTTC